>NC_056730.1:930424199-930431699 GCF_019279795.1 Protopterus annectens
CTGGCCAGAGTTTGGAGCCTGAGATTTGGTGTGTTACTCACACATTTTCTGTCTTCATAAATGCAGTAGCATACTCTGATTATTGTATTCAGGAAATGGTAACATCCATGTGTGTTACTGAGTTCATATCCCTGGGAAGAGATATGTCACAACAAACCCTGTTACACCTGCAATGTTCTCAATTTATAACTGCAATATGTCAATATTGGCCCTGTGTTTGTGCCTCTGTCCCCCAAGTGTGTCACCCTTTGTTCATATGTCATGCAATAAGAGGTGGTTATGTACAGTATACTATTATTTAATGACATAATTCCTGATATCAAGCCAGTGATATATCAGACTGCCAGACAGGTAATGTATAGGACGCCTAATAGTTGAGAACAAAACCTGGACATTCTGTTGTAGTCTGTACAGTAGTGAGGTATGTGTACTTATGATGATTGTTGACAGAGTGTCTGTATTATGTAGCAGTGTATTGTGATAATGTTATTTGGCCTGTGTATACACTGGGGTAGATGTCAATGTTCTTGGTCCTGTTTTATCTAACAGTGCATGTTGCTCCAGGTTCTGATACCCTATCAGTCTATATGTTTGTAGGGCCAGACTGAGACATGTCCCATACCACAGTCAGGCATCAGACTACACTGTGAATTGGGCCAGTATATGTAGGGCTAGTGTGTGAGTGGCAAACATGGTAATGACTTTTGTTCACACAGGCCATAGACTGTACTATTACTTAGGCTTACCATTAAGTGACTGTGACTGTGACTGTGTTGAGATCAGTTGTGGGTATGCACTTTCACACTGGTGTCTGTTACTCCATGCTGTAACATGCCTGTAGCGCCTGCTATATTTGCAATTACATGTGTATTCCTCCATAGGTAAATTGGGTTAGTGTTGTGGCAGTCTGCCTGTAGTGTAGACAGTGCTTGGTGACATGCCTAGCAGCGCAGTGTATTTACTCAAGTGTGATGTTATGTCCAGATATTTGTCAAATGTACTGTTGCCTGGCCACCATACGTGTTGTGTATTTCTGACAAAGCAGTGGGCTGGTGTGAAGATGTATGTCACTAACTAGTGTGAAGTATGTGGCTTGGGATCTCTGCTCCTCCAGTTAATATGTGTTAGGACAGACAGGAGGGTGTGAATGCATCAACTGTGTGAGCTTATCTAGTCCAGTATTTCTGATATATCCCCATTTTTATGGCTCTAAACATCTCCTTTGTCAGGCTTGTTCCATATTTCTTGCACTAAGGCGTTCTGTGTATACCTCCTGACTGACCAGATTGTTTCAGACTGTCCATGTTTATTGCTCATATTGCTTCTGTATTCCATAGGATCATTACTGTGATTGTGTGGTACTTCACTCTAATGATTTTATGGTGTCTGTCAGTAACTGATGGTGTACATGTCAGTTTCAGAAGAGCCTTCCTTCACAACATGTAAGTTGACACAACCCTTGTCACTGTAGCAACATTATACATTTATAATTGCAATACATACATTACATTCCCTTGCACTAACAGGTTGAGAGTTATGGTGCTGAGGTATGACTCCACTACATGTCACGGGCCTATGTTATATATACATACATAAATGGAGTGGGTGGAGAAGACTGTCAGGAATGATTTGTTACAGACGAGTACCAGTAAGAGTGAAAGGGAAGATGTACAAGAGGGTAGTGAGACCAGCTATGTTATATGGGTTGGGGACAGTGGCATTGACAAAAAGCCAGGAGTCAGAGCTGGATGTGGCTGAGTTAAAGATATTAAGATTTGCACTGGGTGTGACAAGGGTGGATAGGATTAGGAATAAGTATATTAGAGGGTCAGCCCAGGTTGGCAGGTTTGGAGACAAACCAGAGAGGCAAGATTACGTTGGTTTGGATATGTGCTGAGAAGGGATGCAGAGTATATTGAGAAAAAGATGCTAAGGATGAAGCTGCCAGGTAATAGGAAAAGAGGAAGGCCTAAAATAAGGTTTATGGATGTGGTGAGAGAGGAGATGCAGGTGTTTGGTGTGACAGAGCAAGATGCAGAGGACAGAAAGAAATGGAAACATATGATCTGCTGTGGCGACCTCTAACGGGAGCAGCCAAAAGAAGAATATATATATATATATATATATATATATATATATATATATATATATATATATATATATATATATATATATATATATATATATATATTTTATATATATATATATATATATATATATATATATATATATATATATATATATGTATACACGTGTGTGTAGAGTGAGAGAGAGATATGTGTGTGTGTATATATATATATATATATATGTGTGTGTGTATGAATATGTATATACATATATAAATATATATATATATATATATATATATTTATATATATATATATATATATATATATATATATATATATATATATATATCAATCATAGGTATAAATGGGTCCCCTTCAAAACATCTAAAACTCATAACATCTAATTTCAAAACATTGAGACCAAAACATCTAAAACCCAAAACATCTAAAACCCATAACATCGAATTTCATAACATCTAACAGTACAAATCACATGAGAATAACATCCCCTGTCTACTACTGTCTGTAGGTTTCAGCTTGGTCTCAGTACACCATTACACATTGCAACACATGCCTTTGGGAGACTTAATGTTATGCATATGCTACCTGTAGAGAGCCCTGAATGATGTTTCCTGTGGAACAACTCTTCCATCTGATTACCCTAACCCATAGGCCACACTTATACAGATTCCAGGTGATTGTCGACACAGGTACTGCACAGGCAGTACTTGCTAGAGATTCCTGCAAGTCCCTCGGTGTTGATGCATGTTTCTGGGCAGCCTTCATGACCAGTTTGCAACATGTGTTGTTATCTGTCTTGGATGGGCATCTGTTTATTTTCTTAATTAATGCTGTCCCATACTTCATACATACATACATGACTGTCTGCACTGTTTGCCATGGTATATGCAATGGTGAGTTAAGGCTACTTCTCCCACTCCTGAGTGCTACCTTTTGGATATGGGATCCATTCCATGGTGTGTAAGATGTGTACAAGCCACAGCTGCCTCTGTTGCAGGTGAGTGGGCAAATGTCATGGAAATACTTCTTGGACAGCAGACCATTACTTGGTGTGACATTGAGGCCCTGTACTTGATGGAAGGTGTGTAGTCAAGAAGAGTGAATGCTGTCAGTACCTCACAAGCTGCTTCCGCAATATGTTATTTGGAGTGTGTGCACACATATACTTTCAGTGTTTGCTAAGGTATGTATTCCCCATATTTGTTGTCCTAACATAGGATTCCATATTACACATTCATTTCTCATGTTAGGATCACATTACAGGTTGTAAAAGGTGTGGAATGTGGTATTGTGATTTGCCGTTGTTTAGATCAGGAACAGTTGCCATTGTAATAGTGGCGTATACACTGTTGTAGCCACTGTATAAGGGTAATGTTTCAGACATGTCCCTACTGTAGGCCACTTGTCCCACCATTATGTTCATCTCTGTCCACACATCTTGCACTGACAGGTTGTTAGGTATACTGCAGAACTCTTACATACTCTTCAGATATGCCATCATGGTAACCGCTGTGATGCAATGCAGTTAACAGCAACAATAAGTGAACGTGTACAGCATGCATTATGGGTAGGTGTGTTAAATGTGTGCAGGGCAAATACCATGGCCATAACGTATCAGATCAGCAAGAACCTGCCCAGGTGATCTGCAGATACCTACAGCAGCAGAAGGAGAAAAGAGAGACTTTGGTTTGATTTAAGTACTTTTTTAGCTTATTTCTTGTTAGAAATTGCTAATTCTGCCTTAACGCTCAGTTTCTAGCATTTATTTGATACAAAAAAGCCTTTTACAACTGTTTAATTGTACTTATTTACTGTTTTGCACTTTTAACTCATTTTTAGAGCATTTAAACTGTTTTAACTGTTGTAGGCTACACACTCAAGTGCTTTAGCCATTTTCTGTGCTTTATAAGTGATTATTTTGTCTTAACTGCCTTAAACTCTAAAAAAACAAAAATAAAATAAGCTATCCTATACTTAGTATATAGTAGGGTTGTGGGGAGCTTAAGTAGGGAATTGACAAGTACATATTTTGGAGTTGAGTAGATGCAGTTTGAGATTTTCTTTAAAGTGGGATGGGTGAATGATGGAACAAATGTCTCTTGGGAGTTTGTTCCAGGCTTGGGTGAAGGAGTGATTATATATGAGTTTGCCAGCTATTTTTTTGGGTTGGTAGATTTGTAGTAGTTGCTGATTAGAGGTACTGAGAGTCCACGGAGAAGTGTAGATAGAAATGAAGGAAGAGAGAGCAGGGCAGGATAAAGGTTTATAAAGAATGAAGTGTAACATTTGAAGGTGTGACAGCAGTAGAAGATGGGGGAATTCTAACCAGTGGAGAGTATTTAGGGCAAGGCAGTGATGTGTATTGCATGGAGAGTTTGTGATAAATCTAGCTATCTTGTTGTAAGTTTGTTGGAGTTTGTTTAAAGTAGTAGTTTGGATGTTGGTGAGTATTGAGGCAGCATATAGAAGGCAGGGGAGGAGAAGAACTTGTGCAAGGGAGAGTCTGGCATTTGTAGTTAGAAATGTTTTGTTGTGATACAGTAAACCAAGTTTCTGGTGACTCTTTTATGCATTGGAGGATGTGCATGTTGAATCTGAGTTCATCATCTATGATGACCCCAAGGAGTTTAGTGTAAGCTTCAGGTTGGATAACAGTGTTATTAGAGGAAGTGCTAGTAAAGGTGGATTTGAGGTGAGGGAGAGATTGGAGGAAAAATAATAAGAGTTTGGCCTTTTTAGGGTTGAGAATGAGTAGATTCCTGGACAACCACTGTTCAGTGGATAGGAAGGCCTGTTGAGTAAGAGTGTGGGGATTGGAGATATTGTCTGAGATGGAGATGAGAGTCAAGTCGTCTGCATATTGTATTGGGTGAGGGAGGATTGTTTACAAGAAGTATAGAGATCATTGGTAAAGACATTAAATAGGAGGGGACCCTGGATGGAACCTTGTGGTACCCTGGTTGGGATAGGTATGAATGGAGAAGTGGAAGAGAGCCATTTAACACTATGCTGCCTGCAGGATAAGTAACTGGTGAACCAGGCAAGGGAGGAAGAAGATAGATTGTGGTCTGCAAGTTTAGGTAGCAGTAGGGGATGGGAGACTGCATCAAAGGCTTTGGAAAGGTTAAGTTGATAACCTAAAATTTGACCTGCATTTAAATCAGATAATTAAAAATACATATAAGAAACTGGGCTGCCTTTACAGGAATCAATCCTTCATATCCTATAATGCCAAAGCTACCATTGGTCACTCTAATTTCCTTTCAACTCTATTAAATGCATCCCCCATCCTAACTAAACTAGCCGAGTCTGACCTAAACAAACTTTCTGCATGCTATAATAAGATTGCAAGATTTGGCAGTGTATCGGTCAATCGAACAAATCACTATCTTTCTCTCAAAAAGCTCAACTGGCTGGAATTTCCACCTCCTCCACTACAACCAACTTATATTTGCTTATAAAATACTAATGCAGACAGGATACCATCATTAAAAAAACATAATTATGCCTCAAACCACCTCAAGACCTCTCCGATTAAGTGACAAGCTCCTACTTAAGGCCCCCAATGTAAATAACTCAGCTGTGGTTTTCTGTGTTCTACTCATGTTGCTAAATCATGGAATGCTCTCCAATCAGCCTTAACTCTTGAATCCTCTCATACAGCTTTCAAAAAATCTGTTAAGTCACACTTAATGGATCACTGGACCTGCCTCTGCTCATCCCCTGGTTGATCGTGCTTCCCCCTCATTTACCCTTCTAATAACATTGTTTACCTACCTTCAACTACCCTACTATTGATACTAAGCTTTGCCATGTTAATTAGCTAGGACATTTACCTAATGACTCTTTATGTTTCCTGATATATCCTAATATGGCTTATAATGTATAATAAACCTTAACAAACTGTTGCTTCATGTAAAACTGTATCTTAATATATGTTATTATTTCAGTGTATGACTAAATAAGGCTGATACAATGGTAACTGGAAAACACCAAAGCAACTTTACAAAAACACAAATCCACCATCAGTACGCACATTTATTGCAGCAAAGCATTCTGGTAAACCACCCTTTCTCAGTGCTAATACAAATACACATTATATACATCACATTTAAATAAGAGCAACTGAGTATCACGTGACCACGGCCAACAAATCACACAATACTTTTAAATTAAAATAAAAAAAAAAACATAAATATATATATATATATATATATATATATATATATATTATAAAACACATACTTCTATAAAAAAGGCATAAAAAACAAGTTAATTAAAAAATAATACTAAAGGTTTTGCTGTTGTATTTTCACTAAAATAGGTTTAATACTGACAAGGTTATTAAGACCAGGCTCTGAATCTGCATGGTGCGTGTGTGTGTGTGTGTGTGTGTGTGTGTGTGTGTGTGTGTGTGTGTGTGTGTGTGTGTGTGTGTGTACACATGCGTGCATTTGTCCTTGTATGTGAATATTACACATGCGTGCATTTGTCCTTGTATGTGAACATCCTATGATAAAATTACTATCTATTCAACTCCTACCCTTTCTAGCAAAATGTAGGTCCTCAGCTGGTGTTCAACTACTACCGAACAATAAAAAATAGAGAATCCTCTCATACAGCTTGCAAAAAAGCTGTTAAGCCATACTTAATGGATCACTGGACCTGCCTCTGCTCATCCCCTGGTTGATCCTGCTTTCCCCTCATTTACCCTGCTAGCAACATTGTTTACCTACCTTCAGCTACCCTACTATTGATACTAAGCTTTGCCATGTTAATTAGATAGGAAATTTACCTAATGACTCAAGTGTGATAGCCTTTTCTGTGCTTATTTACTGTTTAATTGCATTTTTCTGCTGAATTTAACCCCAAAAAACAAAACAATTACTATCTGTTTGTTTGTTTCCTGTCTTTTATCTATTACTAGAATAGTCCAGATCCCAGATTTGCTGGTTTCAGGACTTTATTTTTGTGTTTCTGAGTTGTCCAGACCTTGCTGTGGTAGAGGGGAGTCTTTCTGCTTATCAGTGGGAGTGGTAAGCATTGAGCTGCTATCTGTCGCTAGAGGAGTAGCTTCCAGCTCAAGAACTGTACCTCATTGGCCGTTTGGGGCTGCTTTTTATCCCTTTTAACTTTCTGGCTTAAAAACCTGTGTTTGCATGGGTTTGAGCATCGTGCAGTACCGGGTTAGCTAGGGTTGATGCACATTTGTTTTACTAAGGCTGTTCCCATCAGTTGCTTAGTTTTTCAATCCTGTAGACTTATTTTTTGCTAAGCTGTTGAATTGTATCAGCATGCTATTTTTTTATTTTCTCATATGAATATTTTAGGATCTTGTTTATTAACATTTTCTTGTGTAAAAGAAATTCTAAAAGGGACCTGTGTGAGGTGTTACTGCTTTATTGTTACA
>NC_056730.1:930436699-930531699 GCF_019279795.1 Protopterus annectens
CTTTAGCTGTAAAGGTGAACTTCTCCTCCATAGGAGGAGACACAAAGACATACTCGGAGGCTCTGATCAAAAATCTACCAAAACAGCAGAGGCCACCAAAGCAGACACCCAAACAACTACCACCTCAGAACACAACACCTGCAACACATAGACCTCACAGTCAGTGTGTCAAACAGTCACAGCCCTTAAGGCCAAACACAATGTCAGACACGCTAGTCATTGGTGACTCCATAGTCAGACACACTGATGTCCCGCTCACCAGACTGAGTAAGGAGAGGGTTACAGTAAGCTGCCTGTCGGGCGCTAGAATCCGCCACATAACGCAAGCACTCAGGTCTCTCAACAGCAGGTACAAATATGACTCAGTCATTGTCCACGCTGGTGTAAACGACCTGAGACGTACCTCCTTGGACTACATGAAAAGAGACATTGAGGAGCTCTCTGATTATGTAGCCCAGGCAGGTATGACCCTGACCTTGAGCAGTATCCTACCTTCACCAAGAATGATGCCACAATACAGAGATAAGATGATCAGCTTTAACAATTGGCTTAAACTCTGGTGTCATTCAAAGGGGATCCAATGTCTGTCTGCCTGGGATGACATGCTGGACAAGCCACGCTGCTTCGCAAGGGACGGCTTGCACCTGTCACCCCTGGGATTCCGGATATTGGCAAAGGCTCTTGCCACCCCATAGTGCCTTTTTAGGCAAGGCTCAAATTCTAAACCTACCACCCTAGAACACAAAAAAGGAAAAAAAACTAAGGGTAATGCTGCTCAATGCCAGAAGTCTCAATCTCAAAATGCACGCACTCAAGGCCCTTCTCAGTATGGAGAACATCGATGTCTGTGCTGTGACAGAAACCTGGTTCAAGGCTCCTGAGAGCACCCCAGCACTATCAGGTTTTACCTCATATCATGCGTTCCGGCCCCAAAATCCGGACAATACCAAGAAAGGAGGGGGGGTATCCATATTCATCAAGGACACCCACACCTCAAGATTGGTGGCAATGCACGATGCATCGGAGACCATCCAGGTGCAATTAACCATAGGCAAGACTGCTCTGCAAATTGTAGCTTGTTACAGGCCACCCTCACAAACTCAGGAACCTCACATGGCTTTCCTGAAAACACTGGAGGGGATAAATGTATCTCCAAACACCATCATACTAGGTGACTTCAATTACCCTAATATAGACTGGGAACACTACTCAAGCCCAAACACCCTAGCCCAAAAGTTCCTGGAATTCATAAACTCAAATGCCATGGAACAATTCGTCACCATCCCCACAAGAGGAGAAAACATACTTGATCTCATCATCACGAACATGGGAGCACAATGTTCAACACCGGAAGTATACCCCTCACTGGTGAGATCAGATCACAAACTAATCTCGCTGGAGGTCCTCATCCCACCCCACCTGAAATAAAAAAGACCACAGTAAAGAACTTCTCGAAAGCCGACTTCACACTTCTAAAGACTAGTGTGGTCTCCTTTAAGGCCCCGAGCCGGGAAAACAGTACTCAAGCCGCTGAATCACTTACAAATGCCTTCTACCAGCACCTGCAGGACTGCATGGATAAGGCAATCCCAAGCAAAACAAAGACTCTTTGTACCAAAGGCAAGTGTCCAGTCTGGTGGACCCCAGCCATAAACAAACTCTACAACAAAAGGAGGAAGCTACTACAAGATAGAGCAAAATCCTTAAAAGGTAAGACACCTTTGATCACTATAAGTAAAAAACTAAGAGCGCTCATAAAATCATCCAAAGCAAATTTTGAGAGAAAAATAGCTAAAGACTCAAAAGACAATCATAAGGCCTTCTTTAGCTATGTTAGAAACCTGGGAGGAAACTCCCAGATATGCTCAGAACTAGTTCAAAATGATGTGAAGATTACTGATCCTACAGACATTGCCAACATACTGGCTGACAGGTTCAGTGCAAACTTCTCCCCCCCTCCCCCCCAAAAGGAGAGATATCTATATCAAACGATTGCAGCCCCCCAAACATCTCTAACACCCAAGTGAGAACTGCTCTCTCCAAGGCAAAAAATACAGCATCCATGGGACCTGATGGTGTCCCCGGCTGTGTGCTCCACAAACTCAACGAGGAATTAAACCCACAGCTAGGACAGCTGTTTAATCATAGTCTCACCTCTGGATACGTACCCAGGGAGTGGCGCACTGCGACTGTGGTCCCACTTCACAAAGGCGGTGCCTCCACCGACCCTGGAAATTACCGGCTCATTAGCTTGACAAGCCTTATCTGCAAAGCCATGGAGAGGATCATAATGGATCTCATAAATAAAGACATAGGGAATTTGCAGACTTTGGATCCAACCCAGTTTGGCTTTGTCAGAGGTAGATCATGCCTTTTAAACTTGGTTGACTTTTTCGAAACAGTCACCAAAGCCATTGATGAGGGAAAGGCAGTCCATACAGCCTACCTCGATCTGGCGAAGGCCTTGATGCATGCAATACCCCACTCGGGTATCATTGAAAAACTCATCAGCTTAAATGTTAACCCATACATCACAAGATGGGTTGCAAACTGGCTGAGTGACAGAACCCACAGGGTCAGAGTTGCTGGCGCCATGTCAGACTCAAAGCCTGTCACAAGTGGTGTCCCACAGGGCTCAGTCCTGGGCCCACTCTTGTTTGGCATCTACTTTTCTGAAGTACAAGCAAACAAAGGAGGGTTATGGCTGACAAAGTTTGCAGATGACTGCAAACTGGGCCGTGGTGAAAACACATCTGACACAGATATCCTTCAGAAGGGTCTCACAGAAACGGATAACTGGTGCCAGAGCCATGGCCTAAAGTTAAATGCCAAAAAATGCATAGTCATACCCTTCGGGAAAAACAAGGTTACCCCTAGCTACCATATAAGTGGCAATCCACTGAGCACAGAAGAAGTTATCAGGGACCTGGGGACCCAGGTTGACAGTAGCCTGTCATTCGACACCCATGTAGCTAAAGTAGTTAGGAAGACCTTCTACACTGCCCACCTTATCATGAAGGGATTCACATCTAGATCAAGGGAGGTCATAGTCTCCCTATACTCATCACTCATCAGACCAATGATTGAGTACAATGCCCCATTCGGAATGTATCTGACCCGACACTTGCAGCAGCTGGAGAGGCCACAAAAGTTCCTCACCAAAAGGATAAAGGGTCTCAAAATCTGTCCTATGCTGCCCGACTGAAAGAACTCCAGCTCTATTCAGTCGCCACCGCTTGCTCAGAGGTGACCTGTGCCTGACATACAAGGCCATGTCAAACCCAGATTTGATGAATATGCTTCACCTCAAAAAATCTAGATCCATCAGAGCCACAAGGGCGGGAGACTTAAACCTCGACACGGCTATTAATAGGACGTGCTGGAGGGATAGATTCATCACCCAAAGACTCCCTATGCTGTGGAACAAAATCCCGGTATATGTGAGGCAGAGCACCTCGCTGGCCTTGTTCAAGAGAAATCTTGACCAATGGATGGGAGATCGCAGATATACCCCAGGGATTACCTCAGTGTCACTGCTCAACAGAGGCACAGCAAAATAATGGGTATAGTTCCCCATACTAAAAGGGTGGCGTAAGCCACAAAACTATGGGCTAGGCTTGTAAATGCCCTCGGGCAGATAGCCTAGTATGAACCTATGAACCTATGAACCATAGGGTGAAACCTTCTACAGACATCCACTAGCTGTAGTTTTTCCATCAAATATTTCAAATCTTTACTTAGCTAGAGAGGTCTAATATGTCCTATGTGTACCCTGGCCAAATAAGCATCAACAACCACATTGAAATCACCCCCAGTAATCAGCAACTAATTTTTCTTGTGCATGCCACTTAGTACCTCATAAAGCCCCTTTTTTGGGCTGCTATCATCTTCATTAGGTCCATAAAAACTGACTACCATCACAATTCCTGTTAGGGATTGAAGAAGGGCCACTAACTATCTACCCTGATTATCCTTAATAACCTTTTGTATCCCCCCACTTCAGCTGGTGATGTATCAAAAGCACCAAGGAAGTAAAGCTAGAAAATATTTTGCACCATGCCAGGAGGGCCTTTCCCTCAGCCTTTCTTTTGCATTAAGTTTGACCAATAGTCAATCCCTCCCTGGTCCGATCCGACCATAAACTAATCACCATGGAACTTCTCATCTCACCCACACCTCCTGCAAAGGTAACCACCTTGAAAAACTTCTCCAAAGCTGACTTTGGACTCCTAAAAACAGAGGTGGTTAACTTCACGGCACCCATGCCAATGGAAAATAGCTACATGACCGCCAAATCATACACCAGTGTACTGTACGAACATGTAGATAAATGCAAGGAACTACCCATACCCAAAGAACCAAGATACTCTCCTTCCCCCAGACATTAATAAACTCTACAACAAAAGGGAGAAACTACTGCAGAAAAAGGTGAAGTCTGAAGACTGGAAAAACTCCCTTATTAGCCTCAACAAAAAGTTGAGATCCCTCATCAAATCCTCTAAAGCCAGCTATGAAGGCAGAATTGCAGCAGACACTAAAATCACAAATCACAAAGCCTTCTATAGTTATATCAAGAACCTCCATGGCAGTACCCCAATTTGCTCTGATTTACTGCATAATGTTACCTCCTATACTAAGCCAACAGATATTGCCAACATACTGGCCGATAGATTCAGTGCCAAATTTACACCCCCACCCCCAAAGGACCAGTCACAATACAGGAAGAATGCCAGGCATCCAGCATTACTGCAGCACAGGTTAAAGCTGCATTGTCCAAAGCCAAGAATACAACTTCCATGGGACACAATAATATTCCTGGCTGTGTTCTACATGAACTACAAAGCGAACTTGCACCACATCTGTGTGCCTTGTTCAGTCACAGCCTCACCTCAGGCTTTGTCTACCGAATGGCACACTGCTACAGTCATCCCTCTCCATAAAGGGGGAGCAATTACATACCCTGAGAATTATCGCCCCATTAGCCTGATGAGTCTGATATGTAAAGCTATGGAGCACATCATCATGGACCTGATTAACAAAGATATAGGAAATCTCCAAACTCTGGACGCCACGCAGTTTGGCTTTGTGAAAGGGAGATCATGCCTGCTCAAACTGGTTGACTTCTTTGAGTCAGTCATCAGGGCTGTGGATGAAGGTAAGGCAGTGCATACAGCCTACCTCAATCTGGCCAAGGCCTTTGATACCATTCCTCACTTGGGAATTATTGATAAACTCACCAAACTAAGCATCAACCCTTATATCACTAGGTGGATTGCAACTTGACTCACAGATAGAACATACAGTGTGAAAGTAGTGAACTCCAATGTTAGAGAGTATGAATATAAGGCTGAAATTAATTATGTTGTAAATATGCTGAAAGATAAAACATAGAATACAAAGTTTGCTTGAATATATGTACAAAGTTTAGCAATGTAAAATGGGCATTCATACTATATGTATAACAGACAGGCTTCTCTTCACAGCATCAGAAAAAGCCTAACAAAGCAATATTGGAAAGCAAGTATTATATGATTTTCTCATGTTTGCAGAACAAATATCTATTAACAGACATCCTTTTTTATAAACTCAGCAATACATGATGTTTTTTCAATAGGAACAAAACAGATGTTTCCTTTCATACTTTTGTTATTCTGATTGCGTGCATTTGTGCATTTTCACATCAGCAGAAATCACAAAAGGACAATAGAACAGACATTATATGACTTCCCACAGAAGGCCAAAAAAGATACCAAGAGGAAATAACAAAATCTATGTGTGTGATTAGCACTCTATATAACAAATTCAGTTATGGGAGAGAGGGAGAGAGACATATTATGTAGAAGTCATCATTCATATCTGTAATGAAGGAAAACTGTAAATATATGCTACAAACTGACAGAAAGAGTACGTGTCATTTGTTATAAAAATAAGTTATCTGTAACTGTGCTTATAGCTACAAAATATATTTCTTTATCAGTGAGCAATTTGAAAAGCTTGGTGCTTTAAACAGACTACAGATGAAGTCATGCAAAGCTCTGTGTCTCCAATTCAGCAGTAAACAGCACAGCAAGACTGTGTATCTTAAGAAGACTTTGGATCCAGCACAACAAAAAAGCAGAGTGCAAATTAAAATAATTTTTTCATCCAAGTCAGACTGCTGACCAGTCACAAGTGGAGTCCTACAGGGATCGGTCCTGGGTCCTCTCCTGTTCGGCATCTACTCAGAAGTCCAGGCCAACACAAAGGGACTCTGGCTGAGATGACTGCAAGCTGGGAGCCATCATTAACTCCCCAAGTGATGCAGACATCCAACAGAAAGGTCTCACTGAGACCAATGACTGGTGTCGAATCCATGGCCTTAAGCTTAATGTCAAAAAATGCGTCGTCATTCCCTTTGGTAAAAACTCAGTTCCCACTAATTACCATCTCGATGGGAGCCCACTGAACACTGAAGGCGTTATAAGAGATCTGTGAGCACAGGTTGCCAGCAACCTCTCCTTCGACCACCACATTGTCACTGTGGTCAAAAAGTCCCTCTCTGTGGCACATCTCATTACCAAGGGTTTTGCATCCAAGAAGAAAGAGGTCATTGTCTCTCTTTACTCTTCCCTCATTAGACCAATCATTGAGCATAATCCCCCATTTGGTATGTACCTCACTAGACACCTACAACAGCTGGAGAGGCCACAGAATCACCTCATGAAGAGGATCCTAGGCATTAAACAGATGTCCTACATGAACAGACTCAAAAGACTCCATCTGTTCTCTGTCTCATGTCGCCTACTTAGAGGTGATCTCTGCTTGACTTACAAAGCCATGTCTGACCGAGCTCTGTTAGAAATGCTACATCTAAAGAAATCCTAATCCCTCTGCACCATATACTCCAGAGACCTCAACCTCATTACCACAATCAACAGAATATGCTGGAGGGACAGGTTCCTCACCCAGACACTACCCATGCTCTGGAATAGACTTCCCATACATGTCAAGCAGAGCACCTCACTGTCTCTCTTCAAGGGAAATCTTGAGTGGATGGGTAATAGTACGTTCACCTTGGGGATCACTCCAGTGGCTCTGCTTGATAGAGACACTGGGAACTAACATCGGGTAGCATGATGCCAGGGCACTTCTATGGGCTAGGCTTATAAAGGCTCCAGGGCCATTAGCCTAGTACACATCTATGAACCTATGAGCCTATGAACAATATGGCTCCCTATTCTGCCTAATATAGTTACAATAGATTTGGCTTTATTACTAGTGGAAATTCCTGTAACATTCCCAGATAGACATTTAATAGAAAAGACACTGTGACTTCATACAAAGAGACTTGGTTGATCTGAGAATTTTAGGTATATCGGTTCAAATAGACCTGTGCAGTGCATAGGATTATTACCTTAACATTGTTACATTCTTGAACATTTATAAAAAAAATTAAAAAAATGAGGCTGGATCAGAAGGTGTAGATAAGCCCCCGGATTCATGAAGCTCGGCGCAAGTCCGGCGTAAGGCTTGCGCCGGCCGTGCGGCGTAGATGTGGAGTAGTCACACCATATGCATATTAATGAAGGCGTGCAGCTGCCACAGCCACGTGCATAGGAAATGTGCGCAAGTGTAAGGGGCGTATCGAAGTTGCGCAGGGAGGCGTGTCAATGTCGGCTTTCGAGGAGCAACCTAAACTGCTGAATATTATATTCCGCCAGCAATAGTAATCGTACCTATCAGTGTCCATGGAGACTGAAGCGTATGCAAAGCAGAGTCCCTGTGAACAGAAAATGAAGACTCAAACACAAATGCACGGTAGGGAATAATGGGTCCCTACCCATGAACAAATGACAGGAAAGCCGTGTGCCTATAGTCCAACGTAGTGTTGATAGCTATACCATGAGGAAGTGAAACGTATCAGATGTTAGCGCGCCGCCAGTCCAACAGAGTGGGTCACCAGCCGACCCATAATTTGAAAGAGGGAACATAGCTGTGCAGATGTGTCCATAACAAAATACACGAGGAGAAATGTAGATATAGGTAGTGACCGTATGTCTGAATCATATCCCACAAGCCATGTAATAGTCACATACAAAAGGTATGTCCGTATTTCACATACCAAATGTGATAGGAAATAGCATACGCATGTAAACGAAACAGAAGGAGCATATAAACGAGCCATAACAACACGGACACATGTAGGCCGAAAGGAACAGTATGATCCATACCGTCGACCAAGATTACCACCTGTCCCACTTTGCAAGCGACAGTCCCTCTGTGGGCAGATGTGTCCTGACACAAACATGTAAAACTGGCAAATGTCCAGAGAATATAGGACATAATTCCTCCGTAGACATGCAATAGTTGCAGTAAACATATTTCACTGGACGTATAATACATAAATGTCATAACAAACAGAATAAGATACTGAAATGCTACAAGAATAAGCTTAGATATAGGCAAGAATTGTAAGTTCTATCTGCCGAACTGACCGTGGGTATGTGTCAGCCTGTAAAATATGCCGTGTTCACCGCAACTGTCACAGTAGGGTTGCCACCCTTACAAATGGCCAAAGTGGGACATGTTTGGTACAGACATCAGACTGTACAGGCCGACACATACCCACGGCCAGTATAAAGGACAGAACATAACTGTATTGCCTACAGAAAAGCGTATTCCTGTAGCATTTTAGTTGCTTATTCTGTTTCTCATAACAGTCAGGTATTTTAGATACAGAATTAACTGTTTAATGCAACTATCACATAAAATATAAGAAATATGTTTGTCCTAAAATCTCAGGACATTTGCCATGTTGACAATTACATGTCAGGACACAACTGCCCAAAGAGGGACTGTCCCTCGCAAAGTGGGACAGGTGGTAACCCTATGTCACACTGTGGCCAATTGAAAAGGTGGAAACACAACCGTTGACTGTGGGGAGGCAATGTCCACAACAGTTGGACATGTGTAAGGAATAGCTTGGACATAGGAAAAGGTGTCATCCTACCAATGAGTAGAAAAGGCTGGCAAAATCCGGAAGGCAGCTGTATAATCCGAACGTGTATGTGACATAGTAGAACGGGTAGTACCCGGATACAACAACCAAGTAATGAAAGTGAAGTAAGGGCATGTACCTATGTACGTGAGGTATAGCATGTGAAAAGAAAACATGGCAGGGTAGTCCACACAACCATAAAGGTACCCGACACATGTAGGGTAGTCAATGTGTAACTCTGGCTGTGTCATGGGCCAACAACCAAAGTAGTGCTCTATGGGGTGTGAGTAATTCACGTGTGAGGGGTGTGTGTTTAATGGTAAATTTCTCAAAGACGATACTTGTGTCGTATGCAGAAAAGATGAGCCGGAGGTGTATGAGGGAGCAGCGGGTGAAGTAGAAAGAAACACAACCTCATGTAGAAACAGCTGCAAGACAAGCAGACAGGCCATATTGCAGGACACAATCCCACAAACATTTGAATATGGAAATATGCGAGACAAATGTATAGATACGGCACCATCACATACCCACAGATGGGTCCTGATGGAACTGGCCATAACAAACGCAACACACCTGGATGCATAATAGCCTACCCAGCATACCCTCCACAACACACAACCTGCCACTATACAAGAACGTCCACCAAATCCAGCCGTACTTGGTCCACTGGTTTGTTGCAGAAACAGCTACACACAGTGACCCCTACGCATATGTAGTAGGTATTGTCACCCTAGGCAGTGTCAGGATTGCAAACCATGTATCCCCTGCAGGTAAAACCCCCTGCACGTTTTCGTAAAGCCACAAAAATCTTTGTTATCTAATTTGTTTTGGTCTTGACCAATTTTTGGGATATCCCTCACGGGATGACCGACTTGTGTAAATAGTAGAATGGGTATGACGACATGATGTCCAATCCAGTAGATATCTGGACACAAGTCAGAACGTGCAGTGGAGGTCCATGACACTGTCCATCCCTAAGTGGGCATGCATAACCTACCACCCAGGATAAAATACCTTCCCGTGATGCACGTGTCCAGACATGAATAGGAGGGAGAATATAATGCACACATTTGCAAAGTGGAAAACGGCATGAGGGTGAGGAAGACACTATGTAAACAGGTCAACCCTGATCAAGTGTGAGGGACACTGACTGTGTGCAGTCGTGACTGACCATACCTGTCAACCTGTGTGAGCAAGATATCTGGACAGAGCCATGAATATAAGTGAGACAAAGGTCCAAAATCAGGGACAATCTGTAAACATATCTCTTATAAACATAGAATTTGATAGAATAACAGTTTGCACATTGGCATTAATGCCTGGAGTATGAAGTCTGAAACCCAACTGTCTGTCAGAACATTCTGACTGCAGTCTTTAATGCTGAGCTACAGCTGTGCCAGAACACAACAGCGTATTACAGAGGTCCGTGCCATACCACTCAACTGTCCGGATATTCGCAGAATGACTAGGGTCACTACCTGTCCCACTTTGCGAGTAACAATCCCTCTGTAGGCAGTTGTGTCCTGTGAAAAAAATCAAGACATAGCAAATGTCCTGAGAGTTTATTTCCTAATTTACTTTAACAGTCGCATAAAACGATTATTTTATAAATGAATCCTCAATATGTTATGTGAAGTAGCATAAGCAATTCAAATGTTACTAGAATAAGCTATTATATGTACAAAAAAGGTAAAAGTTCAGTACTATGTATGGCTGTAGGTATGTTTTGTCCTGGAAAATCTGACATCTCTACAGAACATGTCCCACTTTGGGCAGTTGAAAAGGTGGCAACCCTAAGAATGACCACAGTGTTGGTGTGTGCCTCCGACAATCTGCACCAGTGTGGTAAATAGCTAAGGATTGACGTCACTAAATAATGAGAAATATCCTGAGTATAAGACTTCACAACCTGCAGAAAAGTCATGCTAATGCAAAACCTAGCAGTCTATCAACGTTGTAAGCTTGTAAGAGCAATTGTTAAAATGTGTCCCTAATTGTCCCCCCATCATGTAGGTTTTGCACCGGTTCGGTGCTCTAAGAGGTTGAGAGGTATGGTCCATACATATTTACAGGAACAGCCCTTCACACTTGTGTAATGTACAACCGCATACCTGTAGTCACTTCATGTCCAAAAATAATAATCCCCGTATGACTGTATACAGGTAATAGTCAAATGTGAATGGGAACACCCTCACCATGGAGTATGGACTGTAACAACCCCACCCATAATATGTAATGCCAACAGAATAAGCTGCTGACAGGTGCCCAAACACCTGTGTCTATAAACACAGGTAAAACTTCAGAATAGGGAGATAAACCCTGTCCATATGCTTCGTCTGAGATTTGACCTTGGCCAGGGAAGTTCCGTTCACCAGGTGGACAAGCCTAAACCCAGATCACTACATGAACACCTGACAATCAAAGACCTGTATGTGGCTGGACTATATGCCTTGGTGTTCTGCATATCCTCGGAGTGATTAACAATGCAGCCGGAGTCCACAGCAGTAGGCAATAGGGAATGTGTAATATGTAGTACCGCCTTTTTCCCATCAGGAGAATGGATGCCTGTGTCGTAGGTGAAGCAGTGAGGCGTATGTTGATGTAGCTAAGTACTATGGGTATGCATATCAATGAGGGAGAACACCAGTAGGATAGTGAATGCAGTCCCGGTTGACCTACGACCACTGCACACATAACTTAAAAGTGTAATGAAAGTGTTCGTGCAGTACACACATTTAAATATGTAAAGGTGAACGTGTGTTTCACAGTAGTCCATAAACTGGAATACAGATATGTAACTGTTATAGTCAGAATTATGAAAGTTCACGGAAGCACAATTATCTATGAAACATATGTAACCCACAATAAGGATATGCAAGTGCGCCTGCGCGTGTGTAATCCACTCACAGAATAGAAAATGAATGGGGTTTTCCCCACGTTTTATGTACATGGCTCATACCTGTTAAACCCGTAAAGTATGAAACTGGACAAAGCCATGACAACAACTGGTACAAATAGGGACAATCCCCAGATATTGCCTAACAAACATAGAAAGTGGATAGAATAACAGGTGTGTCACTAGCATGGATTCTCTGAACGGTATGAAGTCGTAACCTGAAATGTTTGTCATTATTTACCAACATCAGTCTTTAATAATATGCCACTAACTTGCCAGATAGACACAAGGTTATGAAAAATGGAGCAAAGATAAGAGGCAAACAGCTGTACATGCATCGGAAATCTGTACAGTTGAAAGGTATGATATGGAGATATATATACACATATATCCACAGACATAATCCAAAGCAAATTACGAGATGAGGAATGTACAGACATATGTATATATGTACAGATATATATATATATCTATACACACACGATACATGAATAGATATATATACAACCAACATATGTCCCTGTACATATAACACATGTACATAAATAGGTCATGGTATAGCTAATATGGCTAGACAGACAGACATGCATGAAAGGAGAATACACTGATGGTTTCCAAACCATTTCCCGGAAAGTACCAGTGTGACAGGGCCTGTAAGTTCTACACGTTAAACATGAATATAGGTGTCCTTTGCAAGACCCCAAAAATTGATTCGTACAACGTGCGAACCATCATTGATGTGAAACACGTCACAGCTGCAACTACAATATAGCTGTACATGCAACAGTAGCAGGTGCAAGGGTAATAACACATGGGTCGATTGAATGTATGACGTACGAGCTGATATCCACAGAGTGGGGAGTGCTCGGAAGTGTCCTCACACTTTATTATCGCTCACATTAAACATGTCTAATGGGTACTGTGGAGGTGTGTCAGGTATGGGAATCATGGGTATGCAGAATTGGGCCAAGGTGTTGGTTGGCACAGATCTATTAGGTACGCCCCATGGGAGTGATCAATATACCTATGTGGGTATAGCACACTCCTATATTCACCAAAAAGGTGCAACCCATCCACTGGATATTGTGTAAACCATTGGGGGAAGATGTAGGGACCTATATCAGTGTCATGTAGGCGATTATCATGGATGGACACGCATACGACCAAGATGGTAACCATACCTGCCAGAATGTCAGAATAAGACAGCTGGACTAAGGCATAGTACATGACAGACAAATAGGGACTATATTAAATATACCTCAGACAAAGTCAGAACGTTGACAGAATAATTGCGTAGTCAGGAATATGAATGTTATGAGAGTTAGTAATCATGAAATAGAAATGTCAGTCATGATAACCTAATCGCACAGTCCGTCTTGGCTTGCCAGCAATCTATCAGAAAGGCACATTATCATGACAAATGTAACAGAATCATAGGTCAAACCCCAGGGCGTATACCCATAATGTGTACAGGTGAGAGGTATGAAGGTAACCCGTCCTAATGAAATGTACAGAACTAGTGATACTAGGTGGACAGGTGAGAAGAAAGACGTCAGGACAAATGTCAAAACATGTACAAGTCATAAGCATGTTTGTCCACAAATGTGAATTACAATGTATGGCCTGTGAAAGTCAATGTGGAAGGTTAATAAACTCAAATGACATGTGTCCCTCAGGGTGTCATGCAGTATCACCGATACAGTGTCCAGTCCATCATACTCGTATGTGAGCTCTGCCACTGATGGAAAGCGCAAATATCGGCCTACACATAAGGTACATGATGGAATAAGTAGTGTGGATAAGCACCTGTTGGCGTGTGTGAGGAATGTAACCCAGTGGGTGGGTGTGTCTTGCAATAGGAATGTAATGGTAACTGGCCTGTGATGGCACCATGTATTGTGTGTATTGGCGTAACTGTATGAATGTGCAGATGTATGCCTCATATGTGTGGTGTGTTCCTCTCACAATCTGTACCTGTCTGCAAATACCTGAGAACTGACGTCATTAAATAATGATAAACATATGTGTTTAAGACCCCAAATCCCTCAGAAAGGTCATACTAATGCAAAACCTATAATACTGCCAACTATCTACGTTTGTAAGAGCAATATGTAGATTCTGCCCCTATCTGTTCCCCCATCATGTTAGGCTTTGTACAGATGTTTAGCACTAGGAGGTTGATAGGTATGATCAGAAACAGATACATGTCTGAGGAAACAGCATTATCGACCACAAGATAATGCAGAAGGTATGAAAAGCACTGCAGTAGGAAGTTCATCCGCAGGTATGTGCTGACATGTCAAATGACACAGCAGTCTACAGGAAGTACCTATAGGGTGTCACCTTTACCAATGATGACAGTGGGACATACCCACAGCCATACATACACCACAAATAGACATAGCACACAGCAAAGCCTAGGCCATGATACACGACGCCTTCAGCGTTTATGGATTGAGTGAGAGTAGAGCAAGGAAAGATGACTGCCAGGCTATTCAGCAAACACCCGCAGGGGTGTGCAAGACCGCCTGTAACACGAACATTGCACAGACAATGTTGGGATTTGCAACATACCCCATTTTACGTGTAAGCTATGCAAATGATGTAATTACTACGCGATACATGAAACAGTAAGCTGACCGTGCAAGAGCAGAGTTATGTGCAGAAATGTACCCGGATGTTATGCGACTAACGTTTTGCATGTTGCTAAACAGAGCAATGACAGCTGCAAATACAGTATGAATACAGTCGAAGAAGCATGCCAATGTCCAAGTCCAAGGCCAGTGGTGGCTTTGTCCATTGTATATCAATGAACCAGTAGTTGTCCTCCCCCGATCCCTGGTGTGGAAGCATAGCGCAGCACCACGAGAACGCTCTGCACTTCAAAACAAGACATATGGATAATATACATACAAAATGTAGGTTTAGTTAGATGTTAGTACGCCATGCAGATGAATGGCAAGCTGGAGACAACATGGCTACTGTGTACTGGTACCTATGTGTGGAAGCGCTCTGTCAGAGATGTAACGAAGCATTTGTAGGCAATGTGAGGCAAGTGAGGCTGAGGATAGTGAATCACAACATGCCATGCCATATGGGCCAAGCCTCTACAGTGTAGTGTAGGGTAAGGGGACTATTAGAGTAGAAGATAGGTGACAACAGGAGTGTGTATGTACAAAACACTGTAACCTCACTGGGGCAGTGTCACATGTGTGCTGTCAGTACTCAGTGGAAGAGGCGTGTCATGAGCTATCCCAGGGAACATCAGGAGACTGACAGCGTACGCCATGGATACCACCGATGTGACCTGCAAACCTGCCCACAGTGTGTCTGTGCCCATGCGCGCCAGTAAGCTCGAGTAAGTATGTGTGCATGCGTGTTAGCCCATGTGCGCGTGTGGAAGAACGAGTAAGCTAGTGTACGAATGGTGAAGCCCGTGTAATGTAGTGTATGCATTTGTAAGCAGGTATACATGTGTACTACACACATCACACTCGTACTGCACACACAGACACACATGCTGCCAATACTACACACATCAGTGAAATGGCACATGGATGGAGACTACATCATCAGAGGTAACAGTGCTGTAAACTATGCTACAGTGATGGTCATAGCTGCAATGCATCATGCCTGCTGAAGTACACCTGGAAGTAACACACTGTGTGTTAACAGCATGCTAACATCAATACAGTGGAATAAAGCCACTGTGTGCAGCAGCACCAGGTTAGTCAGATCCTGCATCAATGTTATACATCACAGGTGGTGGCACAGGTGACATCATATGCACAGGGTGTGGTGTTAACATTTCCAGAGCTGTCATAGAGCCATCCAATGTACACGTAGGTGTGTGTATGTGAGGGACAATGGTCATTGCATGGCCCAATGGTGGTGCAATGGGTATGTGTATGTGATAGCCGTAGCTGTTTGTGGTAAGTGTGTGTCTGCATATACACAGGTACAGCATGTGTCAGCCATATACAGGAGGTTGTGGGACAGTCACAGATCGTACCTGCCAGGCTGTAGAGATCCCCCATTACTGGCCATGGGTACCCCTCCATGCATCCAACACAATCCAGTCCTGCAGCTGTCAATGTCTGCACATACAGTCCTGGGATCTGTACCACAACCTGTGGATAAACATGTGTCTGTAATGTTAACCTGGGGTGCATTGACTTGACAGTTACTACAGACAGATATAAGCCATACTCACACTCCAATGTAATAACCACCACTGACTGTTTCCGAGATCTGCATACGACCAGTCAAAGGTGCTGCACTAACATTGTTTCCAGTGCCCGTGTAATACCCAGCAACACAATAACTGGTCACTACACATGTATAACCCACGATCACTACAGCACACAGTATGTGCACTATCACAGAGCCATAGCAGATGTACATACATCCAAGGTGCTCACTTACAGACAATGCAGCACAGTCAAGAGTGATAATCCCAACATACATATCTATATACAATATACAATATATATATATATATATATATATATATATATATATGGTTTACTATTGAAATAGCGAGTGAACTTGGTCAAACGGCCACTTCTGCGACGTATTTATGTGAACTGAAACCGCAAAAATTGTTCGCCACCAACAGGCATTCGATGTTCGACATTACCGGCCGCACAACACCTCCACACCCATGCTACCATGGCTCACGCAGGGGCGAGGATCTGCCGTTCGCACAATTGGATTCGACCGCAGTGACATTTGCTCTTCCGCCTTCGCGCAAGTCGAGTCACACATAGTCGGATCGGCATTTCAATGGTAAACCTATATATATATATATATATATATATATATATATATATATATGTATATATATAGCTATATACATACATATATCTATAAATATATATATATATATATATATATATATATATATATATATATGTATATATATATATATATATATATATATATATATATATATATATATATATATATATATGTAGGTAGATACATATAGACACACACACACACACACACACACACACACACACACACACACGCACACACGTGGCAGGGTTGGGAGCAGAACATAAACGTAAGCACTGTACCACACGACAGCATTACGCAGTTACAAAACGCGCTGCCATGATCAGTGGATCACATGATTCACACAGGCACACATCTAGCCTGCAGACAGCAGCATCAAAGGCAAAGACGCCGCACGGATGTTATGGAGAGTGAATACTGTCAAAACAATGTACTGTTGTCATGCAGCTGGACACACACACACACACACGCAGGGCTGGGAGTCGAACATACACCTAACTATCCTAACACACTACAGCATGACGCATTTACAGAACGCGCTACCGACATTACTAAGCACAGCAGTCCCAGAGACAGACATCTAGGTGCGTGCCATCATCCGCAAAGGCAAAGACGTCGATAGCAAACTGCTGTGGTGTGCGGCATCTAAAAGCAAGACTGAGTCCCCAGGCAGACGGGAGCATGCGCGCAAACACACACACACACACACACACACACACACACACACACACACACCACACACACACTTGGCAGGACTGGGAGTCGAACACACACCTAACTACCCTAACACACTACGGCATGATGCATTTACAGAATGCGCTACTGACATTACTAAGCACAGCAGTCCCAGAGGCAGACATCTAGGTGCGTGTCATCATCCGCAAAGGCAAAGATGTCGGTAGCAAACTGCTGTGGTGTGCAGCATCTAAAAGCAAGACTGAGTCCCCAGGCGGATGGGAGCATGCGCGCAAACACACACACACACACACACACACACACACACACACACACACACTTGGCAGGGCTGGGAGTCGAACATACACCTAACTACCCTAACACACTATAGCATGATGCATTTACAGAATGCGCTACTGACATTACTAAGCACAGCAGTCCCAGAGGCAGACATCTAGGTGCGTGTCATCATCCGCAAAGGCAAAGACGTTGGTAGCAAACTGCTGTGGTGTGCAGCATCTAAAAGCAAGACTGAGTCCCCAGGCAGATGGGAGCATGCGCGCAAACACACACACACACACACACACACACACACACACACACACACACACACACACACACACACACACACTTGGCAGGGCTGGGAGTCGAACATACACCTAACTATCCTAACACACTACAGCATGACGCATTTACAGAACGCGCTACCGACATTACTAAGCACAGCAGTCCCAGAGACAGACATCTAGGTGCGTGCCATCGTCCGCAAAGGCAAAGATGTCGATAGCAAACTGCTGTGGTGTGCGGCGTCTAAAAGCAAGACTGAGTCCCCAGGCAGATGGGAGCATGCGCGCAAACACACACACACACACACACACACACACACACACACACACACACACACACTTGGCAGGGCTGGGAGTCGAACATACACCTAACTATCCTAACACACTACAGCATGACGCATTTACAGAACGCGCTACCGACATTACTAAGCACAGCAGTCCCAGAGACAGACATCTAGGTGCGTGTCATCATCCGCAAAGGCAAAGACGTCGGTAGCAAACTGCTGTGGTGTGCGGTGTCTAAAAGCAAGACTGAGTCGCCAGGCGACCGGGAGCATGCTCACAAACACACACACACACACGCACACACTTGGCAGGGCTGGGAGTCGAACATACACCTAACTACCCTAACACACTACAGCATGACGCATTTACAGAACGCGCTACCGACATTACTAAGCACAGCAGCCCCAGAGGCAGACATCTAGGTGCGTGTCATCATCCACAAAGGCAAAGACGTCAGTAGCAAACTGCTGTGGTGTGTGGTGTCTAAAAGCAAGACTGAGTCCCCAGGCAGATGGGAGCATGCATGCAAACACACACACACACACACACACACACACACACATGGCAGGGCTGGGAATCGAACATACTCCTAACTACCCTAACACACTACAGCATGACACATTTACAGAATGTGCTACCAACATTACTAAGCACAGCAGTCCCAGAGGCAGACATCTAGGTGCGTGTCATCATCCGCAAAGGCAAAGACATCAGTAGCAAACTGCTGTGGTGTGCGGCATCTAAAAGCAAGACTGAGTCCCCAGGCAGATGGGAGCATGCGCACAAACACACACACACACACACTTGGCAGGGCTGGGAGTCGAACATACACCTAACTACCCTAACACACTACAGCATGACGCATTTACAGAATGCGCTACTGAGATTACTGAACACAGCACTCCCAGAGGCATACTTCTAGGTGGGTGACATCATCCGCAAAGGCAAGGACGCCGACAGGGAATGTATAGAGAGTGAGCAGTCTGAAAGCATATAACTGTTCCAAGGTAGATGTAGACAAACACACGGCAGTGGTGTGATCGGGGCAACCAAATATCTATGGAGCACTACAACAACACTACATAGATACGGGACACGCCACAGACAGTACACCCTTTAAGACAGCAACCAGTGTGTTCAATGTAGGCATCCATTGTGACATTGAAAATGGACATCTGTTGCCTGGATGACCACCATCGCTATACAGGATGTCAATGGCCATGCCCACACGCTTAGCATCACACGTCTGTTTTGAATGTACTATGTGTCCATCTACACAATGGCGTACTGGGCATGCCCACACACTTAGCAGATGCAAAGGGCCATCTTGCATGCACACGGATTCTATACACGGAAGGGCGCAGTTTGGAATCTACTGTGTGTCCATCTACACAACAGCGTACTGGGCATGCTCACACACTTAGCAGTTGCAAAGGGCCATCTTGCATGCACATAGATTCTAAACACAGAAGGGCACAGTATGGTATTACTGTCCCCACGTACATGAAGGCCACTCACATGTATTGACCAGTACACACTCAGGAGCTATCACAGATGTCTCAGGTACATATCACAGAGGTACACACCACAATCTACAATGTAGCCCTCCATCATCACCATGTCATTGGACCAGCAATACACAGCCATACATTAACACAACACCATGTGACTCATGACCAGTGGACTGTACATAGGAATACAGCAACTGTGCAGACTACACATGTACTGACAGGGTTCCATCATGTGTTATGCATTGCAATGATACCACTGTACATAACCAGGTCGGCTCTACACATACCAGGGGCCCTGGGTCTTACACAGCTGTGACAGATGACTGTCGCTGACACCAATGAACACACATGTTTGGCTATGTCATACATGTAATTGCAGTGGATATGTGCATGGACCACACACACAACACATATGTACATAGCATAGCTTTTGCTGTCCTCCATTCAGACAAGTGGCTACAGCAATCATATGCACGCAAATGGAAGGTGGGTCCATGGCTGTTGAATGCTAACAGTACATGAGGCAGCAATGTTGACTGAGGACACATTCCCTCTGTATTAGTTACCCATGACACCCATCATATCATACAACAGTCCATGTGTTATGTATGTCAACACACGTCCACCAATTGCAATGCATACAAACATGGCTACATGACAGGCATGTAGGACCAACACACATGTACAATCTGTAGTGTGCATGCAGCTGCCATGCATGTGCAGTAGCTGATGTAAGTAACTCATCTGTGCCTAACTACAACATACAGTTGCAATGCAGCCCCATCATTGACACCTGTATATGGTGACATACTGACAGTACGGTAGGATGTATAGCAGGTATGGATGGATGTGTGTACATAAAGTGGTGATCCACCTATGTAGATGGATGTTTGCCGGGGACGGCTCCCAGGTGTGTCACATGCCATCCTACCATTACATGTGCAAACAGTACGCTATGTTACCGTTACTTGACGGTGGAGACATAAAACCTACGCAGCGGTCAGGTGTTACCGACAGTACGTCACTTGACACCTGTAACACTTACATCCTCCCGTGTGCATATAGCAGCACAATTGCCGAAGGTAGCATTGGTACACATAATGCGGCCAATACTGCTTCATGTCTGTCAGACGTATCATCATATAGCAGGTGTATCATTCACAGTACTGCCATGTGTGTTTGCTTGTGTGACCATATATGCCACATATGGTCGGGAATACATTCCAATTTTTACACACCCCTGTACACTGTTGTAGAGATCTGTACATACTGCAGTGTGGAAAGCATGACGTAGGCAGGTGTGGTGTGTGCATCACACACATCAGCTATCCATATGTGTATGACATTTGTGGTCTCCACAGTGTGTGTGTGTGTATGTAGATGTGTATGGCTGTCTGGTGCATGGAGTGAGGGTGTATGCTACCATACAGAACACACAGGATCCCTAACCCCTCATGGTGATGCAGTCCACTACCCTGTTGATGCCATCGGTCTCAGCCGCACTGGCTACCTGTACATGTTCTTTCTCTGTGTCGCATCATGTGGGTTCACAGTACTGTGACGGTGATGACCACATAGGCAAGGGTCCTCACCTCAACACTATGGAGTGTGCATTATAGTGTTGTTGACCCTGTGAGTGTGAGCATGTTCCTGTAATGTGACAGGGTATTACTGCTACACAGTGAGGCCTCATGCTATCAAGTGGCCTTTAACATTATCATTGGCCAGACATCTGTGTACAACCCCTGCACCATGTCAACATACCTGTGATGTGACCTGGTATGGATGTCACGTCTCTAGCCACTGTAGCCTATTAAACTGCCCACATGCTTCTGGATCAGTATATGTGTGGACATCTGTGTTATGTTAGACTTTCCAACAGTCAGACTGAGGCTACGTATAGCATGCTGATATTGCCATATGTGCCTGTGAGTACTCCACAGTTACACATGGGAGACTGCAAACAGAGCTACCTGTAGGCACATGCAAGCAGACCATATGGAGGGAACCAGGGCATCATTACCAACATGTTGTTACTGAGACACATACTGTGAACATATAACAATGCATGCTAAACCTGTACTACATGGTATGTCTGGTGCGTGTCAGCAGTACACAACTAATGTAATATACACGTCTCTCACTATTCACACACAACTAATGTAATATACACTTCTCTCACTATTCTTACACAACTAATGTAATATACACTTCTCACTATTCTGTTCACCCTGTGCATCAGACCATTTGAGCATGTCCCTGCACCAATGGTGTGGATGACAGGGATGCAGCACATGCTTCATCATATGCACAGGGTGATAATGTTTGCCAGGGGCATAGGCTGCACCAATGGATGACATCTTGTGTGTGGGTAAGGGCCAGTGATATGATTGGACATGTCTGTTCAGTATGCATGTGGGTGCTGTGGTGCCCTACAGATGTCTTTGCTGTGTGCGTGTATGTGTGCACACAGTTCTGCCTTTTGTGAGGCCTACACAGGGTATTATTGACAGCTCCAGATTGTACAGACCAGGTTGTACAGCTCACTGTGTCCGGCCATGGCCACGTGACCTGTGCCTGCTAGGGGTTGCACATGCACTACCAGGCGGAGGTACAGCTTGGCTACTGTCCGACGACACATGTCCACTGGAATCATGTCCCCACTGAGAATGTCCAGGGCCATGTCCATGTGGCCTGCTGTGTCCTGGTGTGGACAGCGCAGCACCAACTGCACTGCTACTGCTACCAGGACTATGGGAGCGGGCATGTGAGGTGGCATGCTCACACTGACATGCACTAGGTGGTGTAGCTGGCCTACGTCCATGTGGCCTATGCCTTACTCCTACCAAATGTTCCAGCACAGACAGCTCATGCTCGCAGATTGCCATGCCACGGTCAAGGATTCTGACCATGTCACCCAATCACCTGTCCAGAATATCAGCAATCTGCTGTTGAGCATTTGCCAATGCCTGGATGTTGTCATTTAGGGTACGGATAGCGGCCCTCTACAGCCTCTGCCCTTCTCTGTTCTGCCATTCAGCATGTGCCTGTGCTGCCATTACAGTCTGGAACATGCGTCTGGTGATACCAGCTGCTGCGCTCTGTCCTGCAGGTGCATGTCTGCCAGAGGTCCTCCTACGAGCAGCACCGGCCACATGCCTGTGTGGCACATCTGCAGTCATTACACTGACACCATGGTGTGTAGACACACCTTCTGTAGCCACCACACATTCCTGTTCCACGCTAACAGACGCTGACTGTCCATCCTCTGTGGCCACTGGTGAAGCGGTTTGTGTTGGCAGCAGAACTGTGTGCGGGGAAGAGGGGGACATAGCTGGGATGGCAACCATTGGCACAGATCCAGCCCCTGACAACCCTGCCTGTACCTCATGCATATGTTCATCACTGCTAGTATCTGTGGGGACACTAACATCAGATGGACCGCAGGAGGGTAACGCATCTACATCACCTGTGAATGCAAAGAAAGACTCTAAATTACAATAGACACTCACACAGACACACACACACACACACACACACACACACACACACACACACACACACACACACACACACACACACACACACACACACACACAGACACACACACACACAGACACACACACAGACACACACAGACACACACAGACACACCATACATGTGATTTGACAGATGGCATGCAGCATGCTTGTGATACAGCAGAGGGCATGCAGCTCAGACATTAATAGTGTTAGTAAGCATACCTCTCTGGGGTGCACACTACAGCAAGGTGTCATATCAGTAGCCATGCAGTTCACACAATCATGGTAGTATGCATGCATCCCCGTGATACACCATGTGGACCAGAACAGGATAACAGTACACATGGCTGACATGACCTTGACATGTAATCTGCTAACGTGTGCATTAACATGCATACATGTTTGACACAATGGTGTCCTGACACATGTACAGCATTGTAATGGGCATCACATTGCGGTGTTCTCTGTTGCCCTTCAGATAGAATGCATGTTTAGCAAATGTGAATGAGCATGGAAGGGTAGTGTGAGCCATCTACATTGCTATACAGTGTGAAGTACAGACACTGTGCCATTGTATGGCATCATGAGGCATCTGTATTGCTGTACAATGCATAATATGTACACATTGCATAGCCATAACTGCATGCATACCCATGACATAACTGTGGATTGTGACCCACGTTGCTGAGGTGTATACACACCAAATCATGCTGTGTCAAGTGACAGGTCACAGGAGGAAGTACAGATGACACCCCTGCACAATAACTACAGAGTCTTAGCTGCCTGGCAACCATGTCCACACATAGCGGACATGTCAATTCACCATTTCCCACATGACATTAATGAACCACACACACGAGGTGCACAGCTAATGGTGATGTCCTACAGCAACAAGGGAAATGTACAGTATATGTGGCCTGTTGTGGTGTCAATGTCTGTGGAAGCTGTACAGGTGACTACTGTCATGCTATGACACAGTCGTGATGTTCAACAGATCTTATATAGTAGACTTCAGTGACACCTCCACTAGCTGTGCACAGGCTTTTAGGATGTCCAGTGTACCACATCAACTGCATAATCAGTCAACTAAGGCTATAATTGGACCATGTGTGGACAATGTGAAACAGGGTGTATACATATCACATCTACTGTGTGGCTACGTGTCTCTGGCCCTCCCACATGGCCATGTGTGCACATGTGTTGGCCAAATGTGTGTGATGGCCATCTATCTCACATGTCTGTGTTGTCCCATATGACATACACCCATAGATGTCAGATATGTCACCATCCACAGGGCTATGCAGACAATGGGTTGTATGTTTGGTATGTGGGGTATGGGTCATGGGATAGTGTGACAATATTGCAGCCAGAACACTACTTGTCTGGGACATGTCAGATGGCACATCACAATGTGTGCACCCAATGCAGGGGCATATAACACAGTGGTGACACCTGTGGGCTGCCCATATCACAGCTCACTGTGTGGTACTGTTTGCGTACCACACATGTTGTTCCAATGCATACTACATATGCCTCCATTGTAGAACACCTCCACCGTTGTATGCACAGCTGACCACACATGTAGCAATGATAACTACTGTGGTTTCAAGTCGGTGTATCATTTTCTTTGTATATATTGCACATGGGTGGCCTGTGTGACTGATGGGTGATGTGACCTGTATATCGTGACTGGAACGAACATCAAGTGTGCAGCTGTTAACTGGCCACATGGCAAATAGATCTATGCTTTAACATGCCTGATACTGTTGACAGTCTCACCTGCAACGGACACATGTCTGTGCGGCACGCCAGAGGTACCTGTATAGGGGTGACACAGTAGTATGAACATTATCCATGACTGTATGACAGCCACAGGGTGCACTGTGCATGTTAACACATTTGCCTGTATAATAGCATATAGTATGCACATGTGTGCATATACAGGGTAGCATACTGTAGTATGCAGCATGTGTATCCACATACCTTGCATATGTTGTTACTTTACATAATGTACAGTGACACATGCAACTAAATGGGATATAATAGCCATATGTGCAGTACTGACTTACCAGGCAACTCCAGGCTCATTGGTTGGGAGACACCCACCTCCACGATGGCAGCTAGTGTGTGTGGATGCTGTTCTGAGGGTGTCCCCAGACTGGCCAGTAGCTCCTCGGTGTGTGTGAGTGGGGGTTGGGTTGGTGGCCCACCACCTGTTCCACCTTGTTCCCTGGCGATTGCAGTGGCATACTGTTTTGCATGTCATATCAAGTCCGTGCAGTGTCTGCGCACCTGCTGGTAGGTGCAGTTATGGCCACCCACATCATTCATCCTCCTGCGTAGATCCTGCCACAGGTCATCCTGCTGCTGGGCATGCTGTGGCACATGGCTGAACAACACCTCATAGTTCTCATGGAGGTACGGGATGAGGACATCATCCTCCTGGCGGCTGTACGCTGGAAGGCGTGTACGAGGCATTATCTGTAAGACATAATGATGGTGACAGGTCACAGTTTCAGAGATGTACAGAGATACTGCTGCACATGCATTTCTATGACATCTAGTACATCTGCACAGTTATCTTTGCAAATCATCATGACACTGACACGACTGACGTGTTTGTGTCACACACATGTAACACCCGTTATGCATTGGATATCACCATATATGTGTGTCACCTCATTACAGTGTTCATACTCCATGTGAATGCTGTTTTGATGTGGGCATGTCTATTTGCCTGCATTGGTGTTCTTACCTATCTGCACATGCCTGGATGTGTCCACGGTAATGCTGTTGACCTTGATGCTGTGTATATGTCACATATCTACACAGGCATAGCCTTAATAGACTTGAGCAGTGACAATGCACACATACGCATGGACACCTGTACATGCATGTGTTTTGCCATATACATCTACACAGCACTGTACAGCTGTTCAACATCCTGTCATGGATCGCCTGTGTTGCACATGTGATAGACATGGGACAATGGCTAGTCGGATGTCATTCGCAGGGATGGTTATCAACCATAGCATGTACGGGCAAGGTTTCCTAGCTGTAACAGACAGCCATTATGCCACCGCGAGGTGCATCAGTACCACATTACTGATCCGGACAGATGATACTACATCTACCATGCGGCCATCACACCATGTATGACTGGGATGACATGTGCAGCTTTGATGGACAGGGTTGCATGGTTTGGCGGGAGTATGTCACATGTATGGCACAGGGATCTGTCCAGCATGTGGCGATCCTAGTATTAGGATGGTGGCTGTCCATGACGTATGTCTTACAGATCAGGATATGGACATGTAGCATGTCCATCATCATGGTGTAGCAAATGCCTTTATGCAAGGTAGACAGCATGCTGCATAGTGGAGGTGAGGATTGTGGAGGCTGGTATCACCCATCCACGCATGGCCATTACCCCTTAAAGGTGGTATGTGATCCAATATTGGTCACCACAGTGCTGTATATGCCTGTCCAGTGATCTCCGTGCTCATGGATAGCACCCTGTCATGACATGGGTACCTTGTATGACTACTCAAGGGGCCTGGAGACGTCACCAAGGCAGGGAGGTGTACTGCACAGCACCATCCCTTACACATTGTCCATAATGTTGACCACAGCCTAGGTGGTAGTTAATGGGTACAGGGATGTTCACCTAGCGGTGACAATGCTGATATCATCCATCAGAATGTGCACATATGTCACACACCTCACCCACACAGCCCATTCTGTATGTTGTTTACAACACTGACACAGCTATTCCTCATAGGTCATGGCCATTCACATCCTTACATACACAAATGCCTAACATTTGTCTGTGTGGTATGGGCTACAATGAGGGTGGAGTACAACACATTAACCCTGTACTACTGTAGCTGGCACTGGTGTGATATGCACATGTCACTCTGGCACCTTTTGTAGTTGTGAGTCTGTCAACAGGCCACTGGTAGAACACTCCTGTGACATACAAAGGTATTTGTAATCAAACATCCGTACTGTCTTGTACATCTGTACTGCTAACATCTACAGTGATAATGGTTCATGGACATGCACACCATACTCAGCAGGGTTATAGTGCGGTGCCACCCATTATGACTGTCATCACCACTTGTGGGTTGATATTATCCAACACCCTATCTGTATTGTATGGTCATGCTAGGCACTTGTTCAGAACTTGCGAGCATGTCATGAGCTACTTATTAATATAGCACCCATTCCACACCATTTCCCACAGGTACACTGGCTGTCCTAAAATTTCCAGCTTGCTTATGGTACAACAGCTGTTGTACACACGTAACACATATCCTGTGAGACATGGTTGTATATACAGGCATGTCCAACTGTCACGTACCAGTGCTATTGCCTGTCTATATGATGGATATGTCGTACATGTGGCAATAGAGCAATTGTCTCATGTACACATTCAATGCTCACCTCCCAACATACAACACTACAGCCTGTGGGGGATGCAGTTATGCAGCCCTGCTGGGGGTAATGCTGCTACCAACCCTGACTGCACCTGACAGTCATGTGGGGATGTGTAACATTTGCAACACACTCCACTTATCACATAGTCTCACATGATCTCCACCACAGGCCACACATATGAGGACAACTTGTGCAGTACCTCTCCATACTCTGTGTAGGCACCAGGCAGCCCCCATCAGAGAACACAACATCACCAACTTATAGCCCACAGACTCATGTGTGCCCATCACATACAGCCAATAGGGTGTTATAACATACACAACACACCAGTCATAGGTGACTCTGTAGGCGGTCACACTGCAGTTCCACACAGCAGGCTACACAAGGTGATAGTCACTTACATCTTGCTGTCGGGTAACTGGTTCTGCAACATAACCTATGCACCCATGCCACACCTCACCAGGTACGATGTGACTGTCATTCTCCATGTTAGTGTGACTGCCCTGAGATGCCACTTCACAGATTACGTGTGCAGGGGCATGCAATAGCTCACCAGTCTTGTAACTCTGAAGGTGTGGGCCTAGCCCTGGGGAGCATTATGCATTCATCCGGACCCGATACCACTGTACAACGACTGACTGTCACTTCAACAGTTGCCTATGCTTCTGCTGTCATTCCACAGGCATCTGGTATCTGCCCGCATTGACTGACCTGGTCAAACACAATGCTTTGGCACAGATGACCTGCACCTGTCAGCCCTGGGAGTACAGATCACATGTAAGGCTCTTGCTGCTTCTATACTGCCTGTCTTGCACAGTTTCCAATAAAAGTCACTGGCAGAACGGGAACTGGCAATCAAGACATGGGTCATGTGACACAATGCTTGCATCTTCCTCTGTGATGCACACAGGAAGGCACACCTTATAATGAACCACTCCAATATCTTTGCAGTGACTGGGACCTGCCTCTAGGCTCTGCAGAGCACACCTGCAATGACAGGTTATAGACAGACCATACCTTTCAGGCACATACCTGGACCGGCACACCCACAGCTGAGGTGTTCCCATATCCCACTATGTTGTACACACATCCTAGCTAGTTACTTAGCACAATGCATCAGAGGTGCTCCATGTGCAACTAACTGTGTCCGGAACCACTATACACATTGCAACAAGCTACAGATTCAACAACATACCCCACGGTTACCAGACCTCATTTGTTGGTGTACTGGACAGTAGGGCTCAGACAGCTACTACTGATGTGTGACTGACACTACCCCACACTTAACTGGGATATCCACTCATGTACCAACACATCCATGAGTCATAACCTCAGCTGGATCACCCCATACACACCATCTCCAAGACCAACATTAACCTTGACATGAACACTACCAACATGTGACTGGTGTTCCACACCTGGGGTTATCCCCTCATTGGTGGTTTCCGAACATATGCTAATCAACCTTGTTAGCCACATCCCGGCACCACACCCTTCACGGCATACACAGTACATGAGTACTACAACACCTACTACAGACATCTTATGACAGCGGTTGTTAACGTCATGACACCCGTGCAAATGGACAATGCACATACAAATGCTGAAACATACCCCAGTGCACTTCATTAGCATGTACACGACTGCATGGATCATGCTATTCCACACAGAGCCATGATGATACACAACAGATAACAGACGCCACTCTGGTGGTCAAGTTCCATGGACATAATGTACAACAACAGGTGGAGGCTGTTGCACAGTAGTGTACAATCCCATGGGTGGGGTAGCTCACTGGTCAGCCTCAGTAGGGCCATGGGATCCCTCATCTCATACTCCAAGACTAGCTACATGAACATTACTGCAACACATTCCGGGGTGTACCACAAGGCATTATGGTGGTATGTCAGTAGTCGATGGCAACACCCACATCTGCTCTCACATACAACAGTCACTCAGGAACATTACAGACCCAGGTGATGTTGGCAACATGCTGGCGGATGGATTCAATGGTAACATTACACCCTCTCACTCACTACAGGGCCACAATCCATGCAGGAACATTGTGGTGTCTCTACGGTCACACCTACACAGTACTAACCTGCACTCTATATGTCCTGGGACACTGGCACCATGTCACCTTCCAAAGTCCCAGGCTGTGATGTCCACAAACCTCTGAACGACATGTCTCCCCACTAGGCCACCATATTCAGTAATAGCCTTGTATCAGACATTGTGGCCCCTGAATGGCACACAGCAACATTTATCACACTCCACACAGGTGGCACCACAATGCATGAGTGGGACTATAGTCCTACACACCTGCCTGGACTGTTCTGCACGGCTATGGGGCACATCATCAAGGACGTCATTCACAGAGACATTGTTGGGCTCCGGTCCTTTCATGCCACCCGGGTTGGACTTGTTAGGGCCAGAGCATGGCCCCTACACCTGGTGGACTCCTTTCATACAGTTACCAGGGTAGTTGATGATGGTACAGGAGTCCACACATCCTACATTGTCCTCTCATTGCCTTTCAGCACCGTTCTCCATTCTGGTATTGACAACATACACATCCACCTGCACATCGTACCCTATGTCTGTGGATGTTATGCAATGTGGCTCATGGACAGGACACACATAATGAGGGTAACATACCATAGTACCTACTACATTTCAGTTACATTTGGCATACCACAGTCCTCAGTCATTGGGCCCCTCATGTTCAGTATATGCTTCCCTGAGGTACAGGCTAGCACAGAGGGACGTTCCCTGCCTAGCTTTACAAACCCCTGCATCCAAAGCGCCATGATTGATCCACCAGTTGATACTGACTCCATCCATACGGGTGTCACTGTGACAGATACCTGATATGAATAGCATGGCCTCAAGCTGCATGACACAAGGTCCATGGACATCACCTTTGCATTACACCATTCACCCACTATCACATAGGTGGTAGTCCCCTACATACATGTTACATTGTGCATGTTTGTAGTACACACATATGTCACACCCACTCCTGTGATTACTGTATTGCCACTGTGGCATGGATATCCTTCTACATGGCCACACTTATCTGTATTGGGTGTGTAGCTGGTACATAGGCACCCATTGTTCCTATGAACTCAAGACATCTACACACATTCAAGGGTACACCACCCCATTTAGGGTGTACCTTACACAACAGCTACAGCTTTACATACCACAACATTAACACGCCATGACGTTTATTGAGCTCCGACAGCTAAGGTATGCGGCTGAACTACGGACATCACATCTGTACACATTTGCATACTACATACTCAGGGGTGACCTCTGCTGAACAGACAGGGCCAATGTCCACAACAATATTAATGGATATACTCCACATACGTGACATACACAAATGCCACTGTGAGCAACATGCTCATGGATATGTGCACACACGCAACAATGAGTGGGATGTGCTTGAGGGTTATATTCCCAAACTGGACACTCACCATGCTTTGGAACATGACTGCTATGTACATCACGCAGGGACACTCAGTAGCACTGTTCATGTGATACCTTCCTTGGTGTTTGGGAGACACATGTATGCCAGGGATCACTGCAGTGGCTGTACTGTGCAGAGGTGCAGGTAACACATGGCTCTGCTGATCACAGGACACTACCCTAGAGAGGTGCCACTGGTGTGAGCACTGTAGTTGTCCTTACACATAGACTTGCCAGACTGCATAGTACCCCACTATGAACCTGTGAAGCTATTACATGTCCTTTGTGCATGGTTACTTGCTAGCCCTTCCATTTAGATTAGCTATCATGCTATTACAATGTCCCATGCCTACAAGCCATATGTATCCTGTTATTGTACATGCCAATAGACGATACCTTTGGTATGCATGATATGCCTGTTATGCTGTGTAGAATATCTGACATATCTACCTACAATACTATAAATTACACATATTTTACATATAATCCCATAATGCAAAGCATACTTGCACAGCGGGACCACCTTGGACATGTCATTGTCGTTATATGCCCATACACATGCCTACTGTGACAGTATATCAACATATACTATCCCCGGCTATGGCACGTACTTGTTGGACATACCCTACCACTGATGGCGGGTTGTATGTAATTGTTCTGTTTAAAGCCCTCATGTAGCATCCCTTGTGGTGTCTGTGATGTGTACCTTGTGGCCCACTGCTGGACGCACAGTTTCTACAAGCTTAAGTATGCTCAGCAAGACATCACTACATAAATACCTTTTCCCACGTTATGCATTGCAGACACTTTTAATTAATGCAAACCAGGCTATACATACAGTAGATAATTAATACAAAAGATGCTATACATAAACTTACATACCGAGTGTTCTACATACATTGTTATCGTTACGGACTTTCGTCACTATCTCTCTCACACTGCTTACACGGGTATTTTGTATGAGCATACGGTTTGAATGTCTAGCAAGTCTTCCTTATATACGTCGATACCTGTAACATGTGGTTTCCTGCCGCCTATTGGTGTTTCTGAGTGACTAATTACTTGCATATCAGCTGTGCAGCTACTCCATTCACCGATTACGTGGCAACAGTGGGGTATAATTGACTTCTGCACTTGGGTGTTACCCATTTGCCCTACCTTCGGGGAGATGGCCTGTATTGTGTTTTGTTATGTGTAATTGCAACTGCTATGCATAGAGACAAGTATACTTTGGATTCATGTCCCCCGTGGATTGTGTGTGACAGCTAGAGCATGTGGTTCAACATGTGGGTGTACCTGTCATCCCAACGTCTGTTAACGGACTATTGCAAACAAAACCTGTAATGTTGCCGTTTGTTCCATTATACAATGGCTGCAATTTTGCATGGCGCCTTTAATTGTGTCTCTCACAAGGTATGTTGATGGTTCTGCAGTTGTAATTGACTGACTGGATGTTTGTGCTGTTATTACAGTCTGTATTGCTATAGTTTCTAGTGTGGGGGATGTTGGTGGGTGTACGTAGCATATACAGGTTTGTGGGGCTTGCATTTCTACATATTCCATATATATGTGTCTGGGCTCCGTCCCTAATTAAAGAGCTATCAGTTAGTAGACTTATGTTACGGGATTGTACATTGGGCCATTGTTAATTGGTTTCTATATAGTATGCAGGTGAGGTTGATACTTCCATACCTCTGGAATTGCAGCAATATGTAAAGGGATATGTCTACATGACAGCTATCCCATGTATTTCTGTCCCAGGTATTTGCAGTCATTGCGGTTGTGTTGGTAACAGAACCTCTTTGCCATGGGTTGCCACCTTTTCATATGGCCATTGTTGGACACTTCCGGGACACACAGCGGTGTTACAGGCCAACACATAGCCACGGTCAGTACACAGGATAGCACATACTTTTATCCTCAATACATACCTATTGTTGTGGGACTTTGGCTACTTATCATATTGCATGTAACATTCACGTTTCTTACATACAGGCATAACTATTTAATGCTACTATTACATTATATATGGGACATATTAATGTCCTACGATCTCGGACATTTGTCCTTTGTAATGTTTTATGTCAGAACACACCTGCCCAGGGAGGGGCTGTCCCTCCTAATGTGGGACAGGTGGTAACCGTATGCCTACGGTTAGCTATACCCACACCTACCGTAATGATCTACCTCCGAGTTGGCACTAACAGACACATGATGCGGACACACACACACACACACATATTACAGTCACATGGGGACACACACGGCACCCTCAACACACACATACACAGACTACGGCACTCACAAACACAGTTGAACACAGTACCTATGTGGACCGCAACACCGGCAGCGGTGACTAATTGTCCATTCATATCATCATACTATTACTCGCAGTTGTACTGTTCTGGTACTGTGTTCTTTCGGTCTTTCAGCCTCGTGGTTATGCATGTCGGTATGTTAGACATTCCATAGTTGGCGGTATCCTAATTATTTGTACCTCCAAGGTGTTATGAATGTCGTTGACCTATCTATATATATTTGCAGATATCGCTGAATCCGTATATATCAACATATATCACTCTATTGCTCTTTCTATCTGTATTATATATATGTATATATGTGTACATATATATATATATATATATATATATATATATATATATATATATATATGACGGGGAAAGTGACAGGCAAGCTACTGTTTCCTGGACTCCGCATGTTTGTGTCTGTGCCTGTCACATTACACACCTGCTGTAGGTTAGGGTTGCCAGCTGTCCCACTCTGCGAGGGACAGTCCCTCTTTGTGCAGTTGTGTCCTGCAAAATATTTGTAAACATGGCAAATGTCCTGGGATTTTAGAACATACATATTTCCTATAGTTGATGTAATAATTGCATAAAACAGTTATTCTGTATCTGAACCAACAAACAGAATAAGTAAGTCAACATTACAAGAATGAGCTTTTATCTAGGCAAAACAGTGCAGTTCTGCTTTTCGTACTGGTCAGGTGTATGCGTCGGCCTGCAGACATCTGACGTATGTCCCACATTAGTCATTTGAAGAGGTGGCAACCCTACCATAGGTACATCTTGCCTAGCAATAGTGTTAGGTGATTCGATACATGATTGCGTGTTCTACACCTGGCAGTGGTCATTTTACCCTTCAGAGCAGGTGTTATTAGTACAGGGGTGAATAATGCTGGTTTCACCTGTTCTGGACATCATTGACCATGATCTGCGTGATATTCAGAGTAGCTTATCCCTGTTTCACGCATATCCATATAGTCATATTTAAACGTCACTTACCAGCAGTGGGCAATGCATATTCCCGGTAACGTGTGCTAAACATGATCTGCTGACCTGCATCTGACATGCATTACTTGTGCCTTCAGGATTACGTTACATCCCTTGCAGGACGTGGGACCGGGAACATGCGCGACGGTCACTGCATTTAACATATGGCCATCTGGGATTTGTACACGTGTTATGTCATTTTGTACGTGGAGTATACTACGGCTGCTACTCCATACTGCACTCACATGGGTAACTCAGTTAGTTTACATATTGATGAGTCCAGTTAATGGAATGTCCATGTGATGTTTACTGGATGTGCTCCGGCATTGGGTATGTATATCTCAGTGAGCCACACAGGATACTGTGCTACACCTTCAAACGACCGTGGGTGGAGCATGCTGGGGTGACGAATACCTGTCATGGGTACACCCCATGCCTTGACACAACATCCATGATTTTATTATGTGGAGTCCCTCACTAACGCAGCAGGGACACTGTGCTGAGTGTGTGCAGAACAGTGCTTACACACATGTGCTCCCACGATTGCCTCTGCTCCTCTACGCGACAGTTGGTTACTCGATGTTGTGGCAACAGTGGACACTGTTTGCCCCATTTGGTGTATGGCCTCTGACAATCAGCCGTGTACCTACCGATGTACCTGGGAACCTATACACACAGCACCACCATATGCTGATAGGCGCATGTTCTGTTCAGGTGTTGACATTCCTTGTTCCAATAGCTGTTGTGTGTACAATGTTTGAGGGCTGCCTATGTAGGATTCACACAGTGGGCCACCTATACATTACAATTTACAGGTGGTTGTGCTTGTGTGCCATCCATTTTACTATGTGTGCAGGTGGAGAGGTGTGTCAATCTGTAGGGGCCTACACTGTCAGAGGATTTGCTATACGTTCCCTCTTTGCCAAGGCATAGGCATATTGGGCACGCCTCCGTCTGCCTACTGGGGCTGGCACAGTGTGTTCATGGTCTGAATCCCTCTGTGCCTGTGATGGCCTTGGCAATTGTGGTGGGCTATGAGGGCCTTCACCATTTTGTCCCTGCTGCAGCGGTTTCCGCAGGATCATATTATGTAGCATGGCACATACTATGATGATGTGGGCACACGTGCCTGGAGAGTACTGCAAGGCTCCACCAGATGTGTCCAAGCACCGGAACCATGATTTCAGCATCCCAAACACACACTCTATGATGATTCTGGTTTGTGCGTGTGCCTCATTATGGCGTTCTTGCATGGGTGTGTGTACATTTTTGATGGGAGTCATCATCCACGGCTCCAGTGCATAGCCAGCATCCCCCACAAGGTGGCCATGTGGGATGTCCCCCCTGACAAATACCTGATACAGCTGTGAGGCATGCCAGATATGGGAGTCATGGTAGCTTCCAGGGCTGCCAGCACACACATCCATTATAATGCCCTGGGCATTGCACACGACCTGGCAGTTGATGGAGTGGAATCCCTTGCAGTTTATGTAGCACCTACCATGCTCACCGGGTGGTGACTTGATTTGTATGTGCGTGCAGTCTATCGCACCCAGTACCTCCGGGTAGTGTGCCACACGGTGGAAGTGACGCATATTGCTGGCCAACTCCTCCTGAGTTCGGGGGAAGTATATATGCTCATTGGCATGTGGTAACATGGCATCCAGGAACTGGTGTAGTACCCTGGATGCTGATTCCTGTGAGATCCCCATTATATCTCCAGTTGGCCTTTGAAATGTACCTGTGGCTAGTATTTGCATGCTTACACATACCTTCGTGTCCACTGGGATAGGTTCCCCTCTGTTATTTCTGGTTCTCAGGCGTGGCCGGCACAGCTCCACTATTTGCTGTAAGATGTCCCTGTCTACCCTGTAATGCTCTACTATCTCCAGATCATGTAACCCCTGGTAGGTTACCCTTGGTCTGAACACTCTTCTCCTCCTCCGGGGCCTGTGGTGGTTGTCGGCATCATCCTCCACAACACCGTCAGTCTCTAACACATGCTGATGAATCACAGCTATGACAGCTCCCAACATGTACATTTTAAAAGTTCCCCGTGTGTTTGCACCTATGGTGCAGTGTTTGGGAATTCACAGGTGTGTGTAGGGTGCTTTCACACTTTATACTATTGTGCTGTGAACACCGATGATGTCATAGGGTGTGTATGTACGATCGTAGCTACAGGGTATCTTATGTGTTTTACTACCGGAACTACTATTGTGGTGCCTTTGGTGTTGAATTACATATGGCTGCCGTGGATTACCTCTTGACCTTCCCTTTACATTTCTGCACATTCCACCTACCATTTTCTGGCATGCATCCAGCAGCCTGCTTTCATTTGTACTTTCCTAGATCTGGCGTATCTTGCATAATGTGTGCTATTGCCGGTCTACTGTCGGTTTGCTTTGCTCTGCTATGACAGATCTCCTATCTTTGCAATCCAATGCCTCCCCTCCTTTCTTTGCATTCCAATGCCTCCCCTATCCTGTTTTGCAGGTTTCTGCGAGCAGACTTGTCAGCTGCCGTCGATTGGCCGCCATGAGTTGATTGGTGTTGATTGCTTATTAGTACTCCAATTACCCTACTTCAGCATTTTCTTCTTTTCTCTTCCTGACCTTCCTGTTTGTGCTATTGTTCGTGGCGCGTGCATCCGCTTACTGGGTTTCGGGCATGTTTTCATCCCCGTACACATGCACTTTTGGGCACCATGTGTGCTCTCAGCTAAACGATTTTATACCTTCCTCCCCACCCCTGTCCTGCAGCTTTGCTTAGCAACGGCCAGGCCAGATTTGCATTGCTCCAATGTGCTTATTGCTACGGTGGCACACCCCTCTGCTGATGTCATGTATCTCCTCTGAGCCACTCCTCGGTGTTATAGCGCTGCGCCATATGGTACAACCTTCATCTGGCAGGACATTTGCGATTCAGTATTATCTGCCTTATTTGCATGGCATTGACTACTAATTCATAGTTACCACACTGAACACTGTCGCAGGCCCTTAGCAACCCTTGCACCTTGGTTGTGGTGTTCCATGCCTACCATTATGTATTATGGTGTAAACCTGATTTGTATTACATTGCGATTTTATGACATTTTTATATAATTTCTTTATGTTCCAGTTTGCGCACACATGCCCTGCGGTTGTACTGTGCATTACTGTGGACATGACATTAAATTTTGTTTTTTAGGTGTTGTGCATCTTTTCTTATGCCATTGGCTGTGTATTTCGCCATTGGCATATGTTAACTTTGTAATACATGAGTCTGGTCCGCTTCCATAGCTCCGATGTTCTGTTTGGGAAAATGTAAACCGTGTTTTTTGGTTTACATTTCCATGGGCTTACGCTACACCTGCACCACTTCATGAATCACTATCTGCCTTCATTTGCATGGTGCGACACTGCACATGGGATGATTAGCATACCTATGCCAAGGGCTGCGCAGTTCTGGCGTACGCCGGTAGTGCACGTGGTATTGGATCGTACCTGAATCGCTCGACGGCCATATTTGGCATTATTCCACCTATGCTACGCCTGCGCCTGGCACAAGCTTCATGAATCCTAGGGAAGTACTGCTCATGTCACCCAACAAAACTGCTTTCAAGCATCCTGTTAGCAGCCTATCGTTATAGCAGCAATATTTATAATATGCAGAAAACAGCCCAAACAGACTCAACCCAGAAATTGTGTAGCAGGGGAACAGATCATAACAAGTTCAGGCTCATAAAAATAAATACCACAAGTCACCAACAGTAGAGGCATAAGCATGGTAAGTGAAAACACATAACTCACAATTTAATGTAAAAGATGCCCCCAAACCTCCCCACCCACGAAAAAAATGCAGAAACACGTGAAGTATGCAAAGGTTACATGTTGTCTCTGTCCCACACCAATTCAATGTCTTGAGATGTTATTATGAGATTTCAGATCAGAGCTTTAATCAAGTAAATGCAGTTTCACACTGAGCAGATAATGCCAAAATAGGTATATCCCACATGAAATTATGAATGGGGGCAATTAGGGCATAATCCTAACAGTAGCACACCTGGGTCAGATTAATGCTAATGCTATTCACAACAGAAGTTAAAACCTTCCCACAGTATTAACTCATTTAAACCTCTAATGCCATTTGTGTATACATCAGCTGATGCCCATAGCTCCTTATGGCATTCAGACCTTTTTTGGGCATCGCTTTTTTAACCAAGTGACTTATTATCTAATACTAGGCAGTATTAGAAAGTGCAAACAGTTATTAGAATGACACTACAACTGTTAATCTAGGATGTCCTGCAGTAGAGAAATGAATCAGTTTGTCACATTTATATTTTCATATTTATGTTCATATTTTCATAGCTGAGTGTCATACATCTTATTGAGGGGTATGGTATGAAATGCCATGGTAGAAGAAGAAAAAATTAATTTGTCAATGTCCATTTTTACCACATTATACCAGAGATATTGCTAGCTGTTTGTTTGTAATAATGAAAATAAACAATATTTCCATATGTACTTGATATTTAAAAAAAAAACAAGTGACTTACAAACTGTTGCAAGACATCAGGTGAAATCATAGATGTTCTTGAAGAAAATTGTCTTTGATATCTACACTGTAAGTTGCACATATTTTTACAGATAGTGTTATTTATATTGCTAGTTATACAATTAAGCATATGTTTTCATATTTCTGTAAACATCTTAATAAACATTCACTCATAGATGATTTTCTTGTTGTCTTATGAAGCCTTATGTCTGGTTAACACAACTGTTCTAACAATATATGTCTGTGTAGTATATTTTCCAAGATATGCCAATATGTTTTGAAATGTTTCACAAAAAAAAAATGTAATTTGGGGTTTGTGTACATTATAATATATTATGGTATTAATGGACAGACTACAAATTCAATATTATCACTGTAAATAATGCTTCTTACTGATAATATTACTATTATAGTAATAACCCACACCTGGGTGTGGGTAATGCTGGATTTACCCACGGTTGGTGTGGTTTGGTCACGAGGCGAGCCAGTGGCCAAACAAAGCCAACCGTGGGTAAATCCAGCATTACACACAGAAGTGGTTATTGCTATTATAATGACATTATTTAAGAAAAAAAATAATTACTTTTCTTAAATAATGGCATTGTATAATGCCTCCTTGCTGCCCTTCTGCAGCTGTCTGGTATTCTGCGGCAGTTCTGATGTACTGCGTATGCGCATGCCTACACAGTACATCAGAGCTGTGGGCAAAAGCAATGGAGAAAGCAAGATCTCCGTTGCTTTTTAAAAACTGTTTTGCTATGTTAAATGAGTTTAACATAGTGAGACAGCTTTCAAAAAAGCAACGGAGAATATCCGTTGCTTTTTTAAAGCTGTCTCGCTATGTTAAACCCATTTAACATAGCGAGACAGTTTTGAAAAAAGCAACGGAGAAAGCAAGATTTCCGTTGCTTTTTAAAAACTGTTTCACTATGTTAAATGAGTTTAACATAGTGAGACAGCTTTAAAAAAAAAGCAACGGAGAATATCCGTTGCTTTTTTAAAGCTGTCTGGCTATATTAAACCCATTTAACATAGCGAGACAATTTTGAAAAAAGCAACGGAGAAAGCAAGATCTCCTTTGCTTTTTAAAAACTGTTTTGCTATGTTAAATGAGTTTAGCATAGCGAGACAGCTTAAAAAAAATAACGGAGAATCTCTGTTGCTTTTTTAAAGCTGTCTCGCTATGTTAAACTCGTTTAACATAGCGAGACAGTGTGAAGCAATGGAGATCTTGCATTCTTCGTTGCTGTAAAAAAAACAGTTATAGTAATGGAAAAAGTCTGGGTGACCGGACCTTTTTCCATTACTATAACTCTGATTTACAACATGCACACTGACCAATAAGCATGCACATTTTTGAATATTAATTGGGGGTCGTTGTACAATAGTTTAGTTTTAATAGCTTTTATTGTTCACAAAATATTGATGTTTGTTTATCTTATGTTTTTTAATTTTATTTTTCAGAAAAATCTCTAGAATGCAATATACGTGTACACTGCTAGAGGAGTGACATTCCACACCACATTGGTGTTAATGAGTTAAAAACAAACCATTGGTAAAGCTATAATGTTCCTCTAGTAATGAGGGCAATTCACAACATGGTGAGTAAAGTCAGGAAATAGACATAGCCAAGGAAAATCTTCCTGCAATAGAATGAGGCAGATGCACCTATCACATGGAAAACAACTAACATTGATACAGGTGTCAATGTGAAAGTAGTCATATAGCTACTGTCCATTCCAAACCAGTCTTTTTTGCTCCCTAGTTCTTAGCTGCTGGACGTCTTGTACTAGGACTGCTGAATGTAGACTAATTCCTCTACAGAGTTTTCAGGCATCGAAAATTGTAAGTCCTTCCCAGTGTCATCCATATCATTGCATGGGAGACTTTTTAAAGGTTCATGTGTATTTGGTGGTGTTGGAAACAGACCCTGTTTGATATGGCTCTCATTTCTGGACAATGGCACAGAAGTTGCTGTTTGTCTCCTTTTCTATTCATAACGTGACTTAACAGGAGAGATAAATGCTGATTGATCCCTTGCAAAGTAGGGTGGTCAAACTTAGAACCTTTGCAGCATCTGCATATGAAGACAGTTGAGTTGGATCATTGCCCTTCAGAAACCATTCTGCTTCAGCTAGGAAGTGAATTTGGAAATACTGCTCCCCTTTGGTAACATGGAATAAAGCAGGAAATCTCAAATTAATGGTGTATCCCAGGTCAAGAGGTGCACAGAGCAGAGGTATGGCACCATAAGCTTTTTGTCTGTTATACAAAGATGCACTATAGTCTGGTACCATATGTACAAGATGTTCTTCTACCACCAAGCTGGGTTCTCTATCCTCTGCCTTTTTGAGGATCAGATGTAATCTAGACATTTATAAACAAAATGTCTAGGGAGATTGGAGCTTATTTTATGAGAGCGGATCTTATGTGCCGACTTGATAACAGGACCATGGTGTCAGCCCAGCAACAACCCACACTGTTTTATGAAAGTAATGGGATCTGATTCTTCAACATTCTCTTTCAACCAGATGACTCCTATATTATTCTTATGGGTCCTCTTCTCCAAGTATTCAAGTCTGGTTTTAACACATTGCAATTGGAGTTGCAGCTCCTGGATATAATGGACATGTGTGGCAGTGATTGCATCTTGTTCAGTAATCTCAGCTTGTTGCTGGGGTAAAGTATGATTTAGTGTCTCTACCTGCAGTCCATAGTTGTTGGTAATATTTTTTATTTGTGACACATCTACTTCTGTAGCATGCAGAAGCTGAGTAAGTGTTTCCAGTAATGATGGTATGGCAGCCAATTTCCCTTTTACATCAATGCCATCACCTGCCATACTGAAAGGAATAAAACCATGAGAAATGACGCAACACTGCAGCCAAAAGTTCTCAAATCCATTTGCTATCAAAATTTAAACTTTAATTATGTTGATCTGGTCAGTTGAAATATAATGATGTTAAACAAAATAACTTTGCATTGGTAGTATGTAAGGAGAGAACTTATGGATTTACTCCATCCTTGTGTGCTGTTCAGTGTGTGCCCCTCAGAAGCTACAAATTTTACAGGGAACAGACCAAAACACCTCTCATTTTCTTAGTTCAAGAATTCTGGACAAAGCCAAAAATAATGGGGAACAAAAAGGGACACATTTTAAATATTATTTTATTTATATGTTAACCAGGTATACCCTAATGGGCATAAAGGGGTCTGAATGGAGAGATCATAGGTCAGCAAGCAAAAGAGAGTAGCATTGCTGAAACTGAATTCATCCTCAAGTCTTGGTGAGTACCTTCACAAGGTGGACCCTGTTTTTCACAAAATCTCACCAAGATGACATTGATATATAGAGTGTATTTTATATAGCATATATCATGGACAGTAGGTCAAACATAAAAAAGATAGCTGGGTGCACAAGACCCAGGATAAAAAAAGTGGCTGATCCTGGTAGGTGCACTGGTGCCAGGACTGGAAAAAATGATAGTGTAGAATCCTCAAAATACGTAAATATTCCTACAACGGGGATAGGCCAGCCCCAGGGGGAGGATGTCCCCCTGTTGTAGAAGGAAGTAACAGTCCACAAAAATCACAAAAAACGTATAGGCCAAAGAAGAGTTAAAAGACGATTGAGTACATTATTGAGGATAAGAAAGAAATGATATAATGTTACTATTATGCAAAAAGCCCAGAATTTCCAGACACAAAATGATTAAGAGAGAAATTAGGGGAAAGAAAAATACTTCTACAAGAAAAACCATCAGAAGCCTCAAATAAAAAAAAAATTGTGTTCATTAATACAACAGATTTGTGAAAAACATTATATAGACCAAGAAACTTTGACCTGTTTGGAAAAAAAAGCATTTGAGGAGGTGTGAAAATATAAACAACAAAACCTAGAGAGTTTTGAAAAGCATAAAAAAGAAATATGGACATGGGAAACAAAGATAGATTTGATATGGCACAATATTTATGCAAAGTCGAAAGCTAAATTAATCAATACAGAAAAGGCAGCCCCAAAGATATTCAAACAGAAATATGGGCAAAGGCATCCACATATGGAAAATTTCACAATAAAAATTAATATCACAAAGAGGGAATCTAGAAAAGAATATTAATAAAGTAGAAGATAAAAAATAGAAGCTAAAGTTATGGAATGCCTGCGAAGTGAAGGATTTAGTGTGGAAGGTCTAACACAGATTACATCACAGCATGATGGAACGACTCCCCAAAGTAAGAAGAAACAGGAAGATCAGGAGCCATCTGAAGAAGAAATATGGACATGGGAAAGAAAAAGAGATTTAATATGGCGTTACATACCTCTCAACTGTACAAATTTTTGCAGAATGTCCAGATTTATACCTAATATTTTTGGTCTGTTCACATAAAATTTGTAGTTTTCTGGCAAATCACTGTGATGATCTATGAATTGAAGTCACTAAATAATGACACATATTTGAGTTTCAGATTTCAAATCCTTCAGAAAATGTATATTAAAACAGACCCTGTTACTCTACCAACTTTCTAAGTTTAGAATAAGAGCAATATTTAAAATATGTCCATATTTTTGGGCCTTTGTCAACCCACTTTGTTGGGCTTTGTCCAGATTTCTTGCATTAAGAGGTTGGGAGGTATGATGGTGTAATATTTATGCAAAGGAGAAAACAAAATTAATCAATACAAAAAGAGAGCACCAAAACTATTTTTTGAAGAAAAATACAGGCAAAGGAATCTGGTCATGGAAAACTGTACAATACAAAAAATAAGAAAAAAAGGAGGAAAAGTAGAAAAGAAGGTTGATAATGGAGAAGTTAAAGAAATAGAAACTGAGGTTATGGAGTACATGTGAAGTGAAGGTTTCAGTGTAGAAAATCCAACTCAGAAAACACCACAGCAGGATAGAGCAATAGACATCCAAATTAAAGAGAAACCAGTAGAATGGGAAGCAACTTGGCAGTTGCCATATGAAGATATTTAGGAGCCTTCCACAAGAAACCAGTATAAATGTTTACTTGAAGCTGGACAGCAAGGGAAGGAACAGGAAACTCTGGCAACTCTGACGCAGTCAATGTTGAGGAGTGATAGACCAGTGAGTTCCCATATGACAGAGCAATGGATGATCATAGGATGAAATTGAAGAGAATGTGCTACAAGAAGATACTATAGAACTCTCTACAGAATGCCCACAAGAAATGGAGAACAAAGAATGTGCCCTTAGTTTAGAAGAAAATGAGCTAAGAGAAGAGCTGCTTGATTTAATAAAGATACTCATATTCAGATCAGTGAAATAAATATATTGCAGGTCAATAAATACCAAAAAGTCAGAACTTTGATAAAACAAATGAAGGCAGTAATAAAATATAAAAATACAAAAATGTCACCAAGAAGTAAATGCTCTTCATGCAGAAAAAATAAATCCAAATAAGCATCAAACGGCAGAAGAGCAAACAGAGCTTTGACTTTAAAATAACAAGTCCACACGCATTGAAATATACAGAGCAAATCAATTTAATAAATAGTGAACTGGCAAGCGCTTTCACCCAAAAGGGCTTTATCTAGCCAAAAACAAACTATTCAGATGGAGGGTACAAATTTAAATAGTCAATGGAAAACATCATAATGACATCACTTCCCCCAATTAATTTAAAAACATATGTACCAGTCTAGAGACTTATCAAATATTAAAAATCAGTCAAAGCAGCTATAATAGACACTGCATAAAAATTATTACATATAAAACTGTGCAGATACAACTATATGCACATAAAAACAAAAATAATACATAAATCATATGACAATATGAATTATATAGTGAGGGTCTGTATGTAACTAAAAACTGTTACTACCTAACCTTCAGTCTCCTATTCTTCAACAAAGGTTTGATCTGGATTTTATCATTCAGACCAGGTTTCTGGTCTGCACTCAATCTAATAATCCATTCAAGCTCACACCTCTCTGTATAGTTTCTCATGTCCCCTCACCTAATACTTGGTACATTTAACTGCAATACCTGAAACCTGAAAGTATGCAACATAGATGTCTCTAGGAGGCATTGGTGGTACTTCTAATACGTATATTATACACATGCTCCCTAATCCTTTCCCTAAGCCGTCTATCTATTTTACCAATGTAAAACACAGGACAGGACGTACAACTTGCTAGGTAGACCACATGTTCCGACTGGCAAGCCGCTCTAACTTTAAATTGAAAACACTGCTGTGTTACCGGATGTAAAAACTGGGTATCATTATTTATACATTCAAAAAATTACATCTATAACATGGGATAGTACCCATCTGTTAGTCATTGCCCAAATAAATGGTAGAACTCTTAGGATAGCACAACAACCTATGTAAATTCATCCTATTCTTATAGATGAATTGTGGTCTATCCCCTACTATCTCTTTCAATTGAGAATCCACAGTCAATATCCCCCAATTTTTAAGGAAAACATCTGTAATGTTAGGGATATCCTGTGTATAACAAAACATGAGCTTAACTCCAGAGCCACTAAAACTATCTTGCCTTTCAGTATTTATGCCATTTCCAACAGTGGTACCATGACCTGAGAAATAAGGTGTATTATTTTTGTTTTATGTGCATATAGTTTTATCTGAACAGTTTTATATGTAAACATTTTTATGCAGTGTTTATTATAGCTGCTTTGACTGATTTTTAATATTTGATAAGTCTAGACTGGTACATATGTTTTTAAATTAATTGGGGGAAGTGATGTCATTATGATGTTTTCCATTGACTATTTAAATTTGTACTCTCCATCTAAATAGTTTATTTTTGGCTTGATAAATCCCTTTTGGGTGAAAGCGCTTGCCAGTTCACTATTTATTAAATTGATTTGCTCTGTATATTTCAACGCGTGTGGACTTGTTATTTTAAAGTTAAAGCTCTGTTTGCTCTTCTGCCGTTTGATGCTTAAATGAAGGCAGTAATTAAGACTGTCCATAGGGATCCATGTGATATAACAGAAGTAAACAGGATATATTACTGTGCAGCTAAATTAATAACAGATAAAATTCTACCACAGGAACACAGGGTAGCGAGGGAAAGTAAGGGGAGAAATAGAATACCATCATGGAAGTATCAAATAGAGAAAAATATAAAGCAATTAAGACAAGAAGTGTCACTGTTAGAGGAGTATAGAAGAGGGAATAGATCAACAGAAATACTCAGAAATATAGACATGATAAAAGCAATATACAGTATTATAATGGATCAGGATCTAACTTACACTATTACAAATAATAAACAAAAAATCTCTGGAAAGGCAGAAAAACTTAGAAGATACACCGATAAATATAAAGGAAAAGTAAAAAAATAAGCAATTTATTGATGACCCCAAAAGGTTCTATAGAGAGTTGGGAAACAAGGCAAAATGAATTGAAAGACCACCCAAAAAAGAAGAAATATATACATTTTTGAGTAGTATCTATGAAGATGCTGTGAAACCAGGTCTATATTAGATCAGCGAACGCTTAAATAAGCGAACGCTGATTGATCGACCTTATTTTAGCCAATGTCCAAAATATCGAAGCAACAGAAACCCGAATTTTTTCCTAGGGAAAGAATTTGGTTGTCCGTTTCTGTTGCTTTGGTATTTTCAGTGCTGTGGTGGAAAGTTACGGGTCGGATTCAGGTAAGTGTGCGATTGTGTGGATGTGAGTGTTAGGGTGGGCTAGGTGAGTTAGGGTTAGGGCTCGGGTTAGATATTTGTGCGATTGTGTGGACATGAGGGTTAGAGTGGGTTTAGGTGAGTTAGGGTTAGGGAGCGGGTGAGGTGAGTGCGCGATAGTGACGGACCTTAGGGTTAGGGTTTGGGTTAAGGTAAGTGGATAGTTAGTGGTGTGTGCATAGTTTAGTGTAGGGTTAGGTGTCAGATTTTAGGTGCATGTGTGTGGATTTCTGTTTGTTTGGTGTGCTTGTGTTGTGTGAATGTGTTTTGGATCAGCGATTTCTTTCCCTAGGAAAAAAATCACTGATCTGACAGTTCGAGATTGTAAGCTTTCCACTTACATAAGGTCGATCAATCAGCGTTCGCTTTTTTAAGCATTCGCTGATCTAATATAGACCCTGTGAAACATAACAAAGATGCTAAATGGATAGAAGATGTAAAAGAAAGAATAAGAAGTTCAAAGATTTGAATTGGGGTGAGGTAACAGCTACAGAGATAATGTTAAGAAAAGCCTCCAGTTGAAAAACCCCAGGCCCAAGTACAGTACCTAACTTCTGGCTAAAACTATTAACATCTTTGCATGAAGACTTTGCCATGAGTAAGAACTATTTATATGCGCACCCTGAACAGACATCAACCTGGTTAGTAACAGGAAAAACAATGCTCCTTCTTAAGAGTGAACCTGCATGCTATCGTAAAAATTATAGACCAATAACTTGCCTTCCGATGATATATAAACTATATACAGGAATTGATGCTGACAGAGTTTATAGTCATTTAGAAGAAAATTCAATCATGGCACTTGAACAAAAGGGTAATAAAGGAAAAAATATGGAACAAAGGATCATGTGTTGCTAAATAAAGTCATAATGGAGAACTGTAAAAAGGGGAAGAATCTAAGTATGGCATTGATTAACTATAGGGCGGCACAGTGGTGCAGCGGTTAACATTGTCGCCTCACAGCAAGAGGTTCTCCGGTTCGATTCTCGGCTGGGGTGCCTTCTGTGTGGAGTTTGCATGTTCTCCCTGTGGTCGCGTGGGTTTCCTCCGGGTACTCTGGTTTCCTCCCACATTCCAAAGACATGCATCTGGAGCGTTTCTCCCCGGGCCTTCGCTGAAAACAGGCTCTGTGGAACCTAGTCGGACATTCCCGGTCAACAAATGTTAAATAAATAAATAAATAAAAAAGCATTTGATAGTATCCCACATTCATGGATAAAAGAGTGCTTAAAAATGTATAAAATACATCCTGCACTGTTCAACTACATTACAGTGACAAAATACATTTCAATTAAGCCATGATAAAGGACAAATTATTATTCCAGGGATAAACACTCAAAGGGGGATATTCCAGGGTGACTCCCTGTCACCACTACTATTCTGTTTTACCCTTAACCCTTTAAGCTATCCACTTAACAGATTAAGCCATGGCTATAATTTGGCTCCTAGAGAACAAAAACTGTAAAGACCTCACATCTTCTCTTTGTTGATGACTTAAAACTGTATAGCTCATCAGATGAGGAACTGAAAGCACCACTGCAAGTAGTCAAAACTTTTTCAGATGAAATAAGAATGTCACTTGGTCTTGATAAATGTGCAAAAGCAACCTTTAAAGCAAGAAAACTGCAGCACCAGGAATGTGATATAAAAGAACTTGAGCAAGAGGGAGTGTGTAAATATTTGGGAACTGATGAAGGATCAACAATAAACCATGAACAAATGTGAATAAAACTTAGTAAGGAATATTTTAGAAGACTTAAATTAATCCTGAAAATAGCATTGACATCTAGGAATAAAATTCAAGCTATAAACCAATTTGCTCTTCCTATCCTAACCTACAGTTTTGGAGTGATTGGCTCCAAAATGTGTTGAATAGATTAGACAGGAAAAAACAAAGGATGTTTCATGCTCACCAAATGATTTATAAAAATCAGTGCATACCGAGATTATATATTCCCCGTTCCGAAGGAGGTATGGGCCTCCTTGAAATTGATTACAATCTCCAATCGTGGGACTGCACACATATTTGCTGACCTCACAAGACCCAAACATAGTGAAAGTTTTGAAATATAAGGAGAATAAATCTAAGATGACTTCCCTGCTTAGTCTAGCAGAAGTGGAAATCAACCGGAAGTAGATAAAAATCAGGCAGCAACTGAATGTGCCAAAAGACAAAAGAAAGAATGTAAGATGAAGGATCAGATGAGAAGGCAAGAAATGTGGAAAATGCATAAATATAGTTGCAAGTATAGAAAACCTCTGGAAGAATTTCATGCTGATCAGGACTGGACACAGGAATGGTTAAGGAGTGGTGAATTCAAACCAAAAGATGAAAGGTTAATATTGGTGGCCCAAGACAGTGGGCTACGTACACATTGGTTTACAAAGTCCATTGGACATGTGGGAGAAATAGACAAATGTAGGTTTTCTAAAACATAATTGGAAATAGTCGCACACCTTGTTGCTGGTTGTGACATACTAATGGCAGAAGGACTGTATACTGAAAGGCATGATAATGTAACAAGACTGTTGCACTGGGGATTGTGCAAACATTATGGTACTGAAGTGGCTGAAAAACACTGGAAACATGAGCCACAAAGCATCATAGAAACTGATGAAGTCTAAATTACATGGATCATCCATTACCAACAGTTCAAAAGATAGATGCGAGAAAAAACAAATGTAGTGGTCCATGAAATGAAGACAAAAGTAGCAATGATCATTGAAAGCATCACACCCAGTGACTACAGTGTCTTGCATACAGAGACATAAAGTCATAAAATATCAAGATTTGCAGGTATAAATAAGTACAATGTGGAAGAAAGATACCCAGACAGTTCCAATAGTAGTAGGAGCAACGGGTCTTATAAAAAAATAATCTACAGTTATATTTATATAGGTTTACCTTCATATGTGCATTCTGCACATGGGAAAATGACAGAAATTCGAAAGGATGTTTGCAAAGTTCCGAAACATCGAACGAAAAATGATTTGAATGTGCAATGAGCAAATGCACAGTGACATTCGCTCATTGCAGATTCGGCATTTTGGGTGCGGATTGCACTATAGTGGGTATCGGAAAATGGACCCTTTCCCCACTGTAGTCCTATTTCGGAGTTAGTATATTAAAGCAGGGGGCTGTGGGGGGCACAGCCCCCCACATGGGGGGTGCATGGGGGCTTGTCCCCCTGCATTACAATTCGTATTCGACTTTTTTGTTCGAAAATCAGCAAATCTGCTTTTCGATTTTTTTGATTGTGGAACATCGGAAACTGTCATGGTTTTGTTTTTCGTGCTTTGGATTCGCTCATATGAGCAAACACACTTGTGATTTTTGGTTATGTAAAGGTAAACCTTTATATATACCAATACCAATACCAATACATGTAACTCCATATAAACTGCAGAAGGAGCCATTACTGGGCACATTGCAGGTCCTAAGAAGAGCACTTTTGGCTGACATCAAAGACTGAAACAATACTAATTTTATGAACTTTAATCGTACTTTGACTTAGGAATGAGGTCCATTCCCATCATGGTATTAGAAACCCAAAAGATTTGGAGAAATTAAAAAAGGCAAAGTATCCCTTATGACTGGTGACCTGGGAGCACTATCTGGTTAAGTGACTTGCTCAAAATCACAAAGTAGGTAATGGTGAGGAAAGGATTCAAACCCTGTGCCTTTGACCACAAGAAGCAGTTCATTAATATAAATGCCAGACAACTCCATATCACTTAACATGTTAACAGAACAATAAGTATTGCATGGACCCACATTCTTTGCACAGTAAAAACAATGAAACTGTAATGATTGTCATTATTGGTTGACATTGACAACAATCTACGGTGATTTACTAGAAAAAAATGTTAACGAGGGACAGGGCATAAATATAAGGCAAAATCAGTGGTATTCTGCAAAATTAGAGACAGATAAGAGTCAAATTATTCTAATTCACTTAAAAAGTTAACGGAGCAAGAGATTTTACATCAACATGCATATTCTGAACATCTGAACAGAAAAAATATATGAAAGTGTAATAACTGGTATTAATGACTGTCTGTAAACCATACTGTTTTATCAGAAGACGTGTGAAGGTCTGGCATTTAGTGCAAAGGTTTAAGGCTCTGAACTCTTAGTGAGATGTTTCCTGTAGTCAAGGGTATAGGGTTTGATTCTTTCTACCACCATTAGCCTACTGTGTGACTTTGAGAAAGCCACTTAACCAGACAGTATTTCTGAGTTGCACCTTTATCTGATTTAAATGATAGAAAAACAAAAAAGTAGTGCACACGTATGAGGCTAAATAGTTATGTCCAGTTTCTAAAAAAAGAGTAGAGCACGATCATGATCAAATGGGGCTCTAGGCAAAGTAATGGACCAACATTCCTCTCAATGACATACCAGTATTACTTGGCTGTCTCTCCCAGTTTACTATAACACCCTGCCTGCTATTTTCTGCTTTACTTTTACAATGATGACAGAGATCTAGATTTAATTTAAAACTTTTATTAAACATTTTACAGCAAAAACACTGACAGCCATTTGATGAACAAAACAAAATATTTTCACATTGACAGACAGCATCAGCAAGCAATAAACTTTTCTTCCTTTGAAACTTACATTTCTTAAACATGTATTTGACAATTCACTAAACTACAACATATTTGCAGGACTACTAGTCAAACAGCATATAGTGAAGCAGTAATTAGAGCTATCTGATGGGTGCAGGAATTAAAAAAATTAAATGTGTAATGAATTTGTTAACATCTTTGGAGAGCACTAGTGCCTCTTTTCAGTGGCAGCCCAGGAGCACTTTCTGGTGAAATGACTTGGTTAGACTCACACTAGAAAGACAACGGCTGATGGAATCAAACGTTGCACTTCAGGAAGCAGCTCATAGCCTTAGCTCATCTGCAAAAAGTATCAAACTGCTGTAGTGCAACACAACGCATTTCATACTCCTGTGTCTGCAAAAAACAAGTTAAATTAAAAATGCATTCATAGTTAATATTTTAATATTAAACTCATAGACTTCATGTTGTGCAGTTTATTCACAGACAAATAAGCACACTGCCAACAGTCAACAAAACAAATGAACCAAGGATTATATTCAAAGAACATAGCTCATATGATGAATCCCCCGTTTACTAGTCAATTCCTTCTTTTACATCATAACTACTGTCGGATGCAGGATACACACAGCACCACATGTGCATGTGTGTACATGGTTTCACATCAGAATCTCAAATTACTGAAAACTCCAACTTCATATGGTCAAGACCATATGATCGAGTTTTCAGAAACTTGAAATTCTTAAGTGAAATAGAAAAAAAAAAGTGAAACAAGTCGTTTTTGCAGGGGGGCAACCCCCCTGGACCCCCCACACCCCCCCCTACTTAAATATACCAACTCTGAGATTGCGCTACAGTGGGGAAAAGGGAAATCTCCTGTTCCGCTCTGTATGCAGAAGCGCAGAACGGGAGATTTCCTGTTTTCTCGCTATAGTGCGATCGCGGAGATGGTATTTAAGTAGGGAGGGTGCAGGGGGACTTACCCCCTGCAAAAAACTTATATGCAACTAAATTAAAGTCTTTTTTAACACATCACAATTTCGAGTTTCTGAAAACTCGATCATATGGTTTCCACCATATGAAGTTCAAGTTTTTAGTAACTCGACATTCTGAAGTGAAACCGTGTAGACACACACACACACACACACACACACACACACACACACACACACACACACACACACACACACACACACACACACACACACACACACACACGCGTGACTATAAGTTAATCAGTTACAAATCCTTATAAAACTATTTCATTCTGATGTTTCTTGTGATGAAATGAGCAAACAAATGCATAAATACTTACTGACCAGGAAGTGCATTTCCATTCACTACTGTGAGAACCATACAGTACATCTAGTTTCACACCCCCATGTTCTCCCGACCACTTAACTCAAGAATCAGAGACAAAGACCTAACAATCAGGAACAAGTTTTAAATATTACTCTTATATACTTATAAAGTTGCATTAGCAATAATTTTCTGAAAGATACAAAGTCTGAAACTTGCATACCTGACATTGTTTAGGGACTGTAATAGGCAAATATTTTTTCAGATAACCACACATTCTATATGTAACAGATCAATATAATTATCTTTTTTTCTCAGGAATTCTGGACAAAGCCAAAAATAAATCAGTTGGGAGGCAGCCCACTGAAGAAAGTATCCATTTTCAGGAGTGACTATGGAGTACTGTCTAAGTAACTTGATCACTGTCACACCCTAGGCAAATAGATTTGGAAGTATTCAAACCCTGTACTTTTCACAACACTAATTCACTTATTGATATGCATTTTCCAAACAGTGATAACTCTGATGACTGAGTTACCAAAAAAGAACTTAAATAAAGTCTGACAGTTGACATAGAATATTAGAGCTCCAAGCTCAATTGTGTAACTCTGAGCAAGTCACTTAACTAGAAATGTCTATGTAAATTAGGCATTTTATACAAACACACACACACACACACACACACACACACACACACACACACACACACACACACACACACTCTCTCTCTGTCACATCAAAGACACTTGCTCTGGTGCTGAAAGAGATTTTCTTTGCCTTCAGTAAAAAACATCAATTGGCCATGCCACGCATGACAGGGTCAAGGGCTTATATGCATCAAGATAGGCGAGAGACAAAGGCAAAAATAAGATCTCAAAACAGGAACAGATTTCAGATATTGCGCTTATAATCTTAGAAAGTTGTTAGAATAACAGGTTTTATGCTAGCATACATTTTCTCTGGGATACAAAGTTCATTATTTAGTGAGAAAACTATAAATTTTATGACAAACAGACCAAAAATATGAAGCAAAAATGTTGACATTCTGTGAAAACCTGAAAAGTTAAGGTATAACTAGTATAAGTTATGGATATATGGTATAAAGTATACTACAATCGACCTCCACATCTCTCCCACAAGAAAATATATTAATGGTTGACTTTAATATTGATTGGCTCCTTTGTTCCTTTCCAAACTTTACATTCCATGTAAACCTTTATGGCTTCACCCAACTCATCATGTCTCCCACTAGGACTGATAAAACGTCTAAGCGTCAATCCATCTTCGATTATTTTTTGCTTAGCAGCCCCAAACTCTTGTCCCACTCAGGCTGCCTCCCTGACTACCATAGTGACCACAACCCAACATTTCTCCTAAGAAACTGCATTCATCAAAACTGTCAGCCCTCCATCCGTCTAATCAGAAACAAAAAAAAAAACTTTGATCCAAGCAGGTTTATCTCTGCCCATAAAGCTACAATTGGGAACCCCTAAAGCACCTGCCTCTAGAAGAAGCTGTTCTCTCCTTTAACTCCACCTTCCTAAACATACTCAACTATCATGCCTCTCCGAGAACCGTTAAAGTGAAATCAAAATATGCACCCTGGCTAAGTAAAGAATCCAGATCCCTACTCAGAACCAGAGATAAAGTCTGGGAATAATATTGTAAAATCAAATACCACATAACTAAACAAACCTTCTTAGAACTCTGAAATAAAGCAAAAAACTAGTAAAATTAGACAAAAGCAACTACTATTACAACATACAGAATAAACATCAAAATTACCCTCAAAAATCTGGGCAGCAGTTAACAATATATTGCATCCTGGAAAATCAACCACTCCCACCCCAACAACAACCAACAACTCCAAGAACTTAACCACTCAGTTTAATACTTACTTTACAGAATCAGTTCAACAACTTGCACTAACCCAGACCAGACCCAACAACACCCCTCCTGCCCCAAACCACAACAGTTTACATCCACCGAAAAGCAACAACCAGTTTACATTAAACCCAGTCTCCAATAACATCATCAAAAAACTACTAAAAAAACTCAAGCCCACTAACTTAGATGCCGCTAGTCTCCCTGCTGAATTCTTGCAAACTGCAGCAGAAGCAATCACATACCCTGTATCCATACTTATAAACAGGTCATTATCTGAAGCTTACGTCCCCACCACCTGGAAAATCTCCCACGTCTTACCCTTACACAAAGGAGGTAACTCCACCGAACTAACAAAATATCGCCCAATTGCAATTCTATCCCCTCTCTCAAAATTCTGGAAAGGGTCATAACCACCCAACTTATGGATCTCCTTACACACAAGCTCCTAATACCCAACATGGTTTTCACCCCTCTCACAGCACCACCACATCCCTACTCTCCTTTACTAACACAGTTAACCAGCATAGAAACAATGGTCAGTTTGTATCAGCCATATTCCTGGACCTGTCCAAGGTCTTTGACATGGGTAACCACTCCAAACTCATCTATGTCCTCTCCTCCCTTAGCCTCAGTCACCCCACTATCACCTGGTTCCAAAGTTACCTAGCAGAACGTCAACAGGCTGTCCGCTGGAAACAAGGTCTCTCGTCCCTTTGCCTTGTCACCATAGGCATTCCCCAAGGCTCCATCCTTGGTCCTCTTCTTTTTTCTCTTTTTACCAACCAGTTCCACTCAGCTACACCCCAGGCCTCAGTGGTTCAGTACTCCGATGACACTACTCTGATTTTCTCAGCTTCCTCCATCAAAGACCTCCATATCATTACTCAGGATTCCTTCTTATTCGCTGAATTCTGGTTCATTAGCTCCCAACTTATCCTAAATCCCAACAAAACAAAACTTCTTCTCTTCCACACAACCAGATACATCTCCCCATCCACAACCTTCAGTATCCTCTCTAAAAATAAAACTGTTATCACCCCAACAAGCCATACCAAATTACTAGGAGTGGAAATTCACAACTTGAAATTTGATATTCACATTGCCCAATCCATTTAAAAAGTTCACAAAAAACTAGGTCTCCTATATAAACAACAGATTTCTGACAAATAACACAAAAGCCACCATTGCTAGAACCCACCTCCTCTCAACCCTCCTGTATGCCTCCCCAATCTTAACCAACCTCCACAAGACAGATCTAGCCAAACATGAAGCATGTTATAATAAAATCTCCAAGTTTGCCACTAATGCCTCATACAAGTCACATCACTACTCATCACTTAAGCAACTCAAGTGACTTGAATTCCCTCAACTTCTTTTCTTTAATCAACTTACCTTTGTCCACAAAATACTCTATAAATCAGAAAAAAAAGCCTGCGCTCAAAGATCTCATTTAGCCATATTCCTCCTCAAGACCCCTTCGCTCCAGCAACAAACTACTTCTACATACCACCAAGGCTAACAATTCAGTAGGTGAATAACTTTTTTCCAACAACATCTTCAAACACTGGAATAATCTACCTAACTCACTAGTAACTAACTCCTTAACACTTCAATTTAAAAAACTTCTAAAAGCGCACCTTTCTAACACCTGGATCTGCACCTGCAACTCCCGTGGATAACCTATTCCTCCTTTTCACTCCGTTATCATTACTCTTATTCTACTAGCATGATCTACCACTAATGGTAGTTTCACTTTAACTGTACAGAATCATTTGGATATAGCCATTAAATGTAAACAACCGTTTTATGTAAACTACTGTTGCACTACTTATTGTGTCTGAAACGACTGTCTTGCATGTATTTGCTTCTCACTTGGCTGTATTTGTTTCTCTTTTGTATATATTTGTTACTCTTGGAGCTTTTCTCCCCGGGTCTCTGCTGAAAAAGGACCTGTGTCCAGTTGGACTTTCCCAATAAACAAATGTAATATATATAGATATATATATATATATATATATATATATATAGTATGCATTTTATGTTTTTAATATTCCAGGGACTGCAAAATATTTTAGAATTCCAGGAACTAGGGTACTCAGTAGGGCACACATTGTGTGTGTGTGTTTGAGAGTGTGTGTGTGTGTGTGTGTGTGCGTGTGTGTGTGTGTGTGTGTGTGTGTGTGTGTGTGTGTGTGTGTGTGTGTGTGTGTGTGTGTGTGTGTGTGTGTGTGTGTGTGTGTGTGTGTGTGTGTGCGTGTGTGCGTGTGCCACAGTGTAGTCCTCTATAGCTCTGCCCCTGCTATGCTGAAGCAGCCAGCCTATTCTGCCATTCTTCCTATGTGATTAAACACTACTAGGTTGGCTATCAATGACCAGCATTTTCAGCAATCCAGTAGCACAATATAGCACACATGTTGACTATTTCCAAACCCATTAAAATGTTTGTAATCGATCCAGTGAAGACAAAAATGGAAAACCACAGTTAAGATGATTTTGAATTTCTGAAGTAGACTCCAAAGAATTTTTCTTCAGGTAGACTGCAAATGTTGGAGGTGTGATGCAGAAGAATCAGATAATTGGGAATATATTTTCTGAGTGTAATGAGATGGCAGATTTTAACAATTCTCTGCAGACTTCACTATCAGAAATACTGGGTGAGCAAATTGGTATGACTAATGTTTTTGTGCTATGATACAGTATCGGAATTGCCTAGACATAGTAAGGCCTTGCTGATTCTGATACATGGCTGCCAAAAAAGCAATTACTAGGAAATAGAAATCAAACCTGGAGATTCAATAAACTCCATGTAGGCTTCACTCGAAGCCTACACGGAGTTTACGTACTTGCACGATGAGCAGCAGCGCTATTTACATATTTATACTGCATATCACATTTAAATGTAAAAAGAGAAAACTTGCAGAGAAAACCAGTTTAATAAAAAGCAAAGCTTTCGGGCGTAACCCTTCTTCAATACTAATACATTCAAACACTAAACTCTAGAAGCTTAAATACAGGTCTAAAATCACATGACCAGCAGCCAAATGAAATCATGTGACAGAAAACAAATTATAAATTAAAGACATATACATATAAATATATTAAAAGATGTGTAGATACACAGTATAAAATATTTACTTTACAATATTACGTAGCTTAACTAACACAGGTTTTAAACTGACAGTGCTATTTAAACCAGGATGAGCGTCAGCAGCTAATCTCAATATCCATTCAAATTCTTTGAGCTCAAGGCAGTTGTTGACATCACCACCTCTTTCATTTGGACATAGAGCATCAATCACTCTAAACTTAAATGTATGTGTTTCACCACAAGTTTTAATATGTTTACATAGTGCATTATTGTCACAATTTCTCCTAATTTCAGAATTATGGTCTATAACACGTTCCTTAAGCTTACGTATTGTTTTTCCCATGTAAAATGAACTGCATGAGATGCAGGTAGCCAAATAAACCACAAAAGTGGTATTACAAGTAGCTGTAATTTTAAAATTAAATATTTGTCCATTGGCAGGATGAGTGAAAATATCACTGCCATTCCCTAAGATGTAAGCACAGGCAACACAGTTAAAACATGGAAAAGTACCAGTTTTAGCAGCCAATTGTGTATAACAGGCTCTATAAAAATCTTTATAACAGAGTAAACTTTTAATCGTCCTCATATTTTTATATGTAAAATGTGGCTTGGTGCCCAATATAGTTTTTAGTTCATCCAATGCCATCAGAATGGGCCAGTTCCTGTTAATAATTTGTCTAATTGAACTTGACCTACCATTAAAAGTTGTGACGTACCTTATTTCATGTTGAGTAATGGTGTTATTACACTGACTATCTGTAAGGCTTGACCTATCTTCCAAAAAAGTTGGTATAAGTGATGTCTGCCTAGCTTCCATTACATCAGATTTAAGCTTGGATAATAAATTCATATCATATCCACTAGAAAAAAAGTCCTCTACCATATTATCAAGTTGTGAAGCAAATGTAGTATTATCAGTAGTTAGTCTACTTGCTCTAATAAATTGTGATTTTGCTACACCTTTAAAGACATGTGGCGCATGCATACTACTGTGATGCGTATATCTTCCATTACTAACATCCTTTCTATAAATACTAGTGTTTAATATGCCATCATTCAATTGCAGTTTGACATCTAAAAAACATATGCTGCTATCAGACACATCCATTTTAAATTTCAAAAAATTAGTACTAGAATTTAAATAATCAATGAAAATATTCAAATCATCCAAAGTACCATTCCATATTAGTAGACAATCATCTACGAATCGCTGATAGAAACTAATGTTACTAAGAAATAGATTTTGTGCATTAAACAAATAATTGCATTCCCATTGGTAAAGCACTAAATTGGTGTAAGTATCTGCTACGGATGTGCCCATAGCTATGCCTGTTAACTGAAGAAATAAGGTATTATTAAACATAAACACATTGTTCCTCAGAACTACATCCATAAGGCAACAGATATTACTAATGAGCCTATGGTCAGGACTAGGTTGAGAAGACAAAAATTCTCTAAGTAGTTCTATTCCCACATCATTGAGGATAACTGTGAAGAGGGACATGATATCAAGCATCACTAAATAATATTTCTTGGTATTTAAATCAGTTTTTACATTATTATACCATACCCGTAGCTTTGACAATAAATCACAAGTATCCTTTAGAATAGAACTACATTTAGGTAAATAAACTTCTAATTGCCTATGCAAATAAACTGATATGGGTTCAGTAACCCAACCACCTCCAGAGACAATCGGTCTCATGGGTGGATTTTCCAGGGATTTATGAATCTTAGGGATCCCATATAAATGTGGAATCAGAGGACAAGGTACTGTAAAATAGTTAAAAAGATCAATATCTATGTCATTATTAAGCTGCAGCTCATACACAACCATGTTCACATAACTTATACAATTTTTTACATCAGTTCTAGTGATAACTTTAAAGGCAGTATCATCATTTAAAAGCAGAGAAACAGCTGAAAAATAATTAGCACGATTCATTAAGACAGCCTTACCACCTTTATCAGCTTGTTTTATAATAATGTCATTACACTGTTGTAAACTTTTTAAGGCTTTATACTCAGAGAAGCTTAAATTATATGCCTTGTTTTTAACAGGTTTTAAATAGAGTTCTCTAATCTGAAACTCGCAAATGTCATGAAAAGCCTTTAGTACAGGAACACTAACTGGCATAAAAGTGCTACTACGTTTACAACATTTTTCAGGTGCAGGAGTATTACCAAATAGCAGTCTTAAGTTGAGATTTCGAACAAAGATTTTTAGTTCTGTTAAAGCAGAGACAATATTGTCACAACCATATGGTATAAATTTAAAACCTTTACTGAAAAGCGAAAGGTGCGCTGATTGTAATTCAAAAGTGGAGAGGTTTAATACACTGTTCATTTGCGACTTACTTTGTTCAGTCCTGACGCTCATCCTGGTTTAAATAGCACTGTCAGTTTAAAACCTGTGTTAGTTAAGCTACGTAATATTGTAAAGTAAATATTTTATACTGTGCATCTACACATCTTTTAATATATTTATATGTATATGTCTTTAATTTATAATTTGTTTTCTGTCACATGATTTCATTTGGCTGCTGGTCATGTGATTTTAGACCTGTATTTAAGCTTCTAGAGTTTAGTGTTTGAATGTATTAGTATTGAAGAAGGGTTATGCCCGAAAGCTTTGCTTTTTATTAAACTGGTTTTCTCTGCAAGTTTTCTCTTTTGAGTTTGTGTTTTGCAGCTGGTTTTACTTGTACATTTAAATGTAAACAAGAGTGGTTTTGTGGCTAGCAACAGTGTTGCCAACCAGGAACCTTGTAAAGCAGTATAGACAGCAGCAATCATGTAGACCTATTTACCTACGAGCAAAGTAGTTCTGCATGATTGTGTGGAATGCCACAGTGATTACCAGGGTTAATAATATAGCAATGTATATAGATCAAACACAAAGTATTGTGGAATCCCATTTGAGGCATATTGAATGTAGCGCACCTGCAGGTGTAGCTGAAGTAAATATGGCTTCCTTCCTACCTGACTCTGGTGACACCCCTATAGGCCAACACACCAAGATGGCAAGAATGACAGATTTTATTCTAGGTGACACATCTAGTTTAAAAGGCAACAGCACAACCACAAACAAATTATTTCAACAGTGCACCAGTTAGCAATAAGGCAAGGTGAGATATGCATGCAATAAAAACATACATTTACCCCCTTCCCCAGAACTCAACAGAAAAAGGTCTTGACATTGAAACATGCACAAAGAAGGCAATATCAATGTACAGTAAAGCTTTATAATGCAGCAATACAAACATGGAAAAAATGCAATGTCATTAAGCAATAAAAGAGTTATAATACAACAATACAGATATGAGAAAAATGCAATGTCAGTGAGCAGCAAAATTCTTGAAGGCAGCAGTACTAACACAAGCAAAATGCAATGTCATTGAACACTGAAGATTTATAATGCAACAATACAAATATGAGAAAATGCAATGTCATTTAGCAGTACTAACACCCTCAACCACCTTGATCAATTCTAAACAGACCAACTATGAAACACTCTATTATACCCCGTTCACTGGCCAGTGACAACTTACAGTCTTGCTGCCGGCATGATGGGGCCCAAGTTGGAGCTCATATGGATCCCAGTTATTTGTAATCCACAAAGCATTTGGTGGGGGAATCCACAATCTTATAAAAATATAAAATGACGATCAGAACCTCTCACCAATCCATTGAGAATATCCTAGTGGCCAGCCACTGTGGTTCCTCTGATGAGAAAAAGTAGAAAAATCACCTGCCAGAATTCTGGTAATTATCTATGACTTCTCTGTACTAGGCCCAAAGGAACTCCTTTTCTTGCCGAATCATATGCAGGTGTGGAACTACTGGTTTCAGACTTTTCTCCTTATTCCACAAAATACCATCATCCAGGATTTCAGCAACAGACAGGCACAATCTGCCACTTCACTTCCTGTCCCAAAGCACTAGAAAAAAAATCCAGTCATGCTGCAAGGCCCTTTTTCCCTTCAGCTATCAGTTTCAGTCTTCCCTCCTTCAGCTAGTATATCAGACTCCTCTTTCACTTTCAGAATTGTCTTTTATATTCCTGAAACATCACCACCTTGTGGTGTAATGAAAAACTACAGTCTAGTACTTCTACAATGAAATACAGTCGGAGCTACATGAACATAAGTTGTGTAAATGATCCGTAATGGTACATGGACTGCCATTGAAAATAAACAGTCAGGGGATGTGTGTGCATTGAATAGGGACACAGATGAATTTTAAGAATTAATACAGGGAAAGAGGACAGGTGAAGCATCTTAATGTACAGCAGATGAGGGCATGTAAATGAAGACAGTTGTAGCATTAACACTAATTACATATTGACATGATATAGTATGGACTGTACAGTGAAAATTTATATTATGTCACATAACAATGGAGTAGATGTCTTTGTGATATAAGCATCCTAACATGAACAATGGAGAGGACATCTATCAGGGATGTTATATACAATATATCACACATGCATCTGGTATAACATCTTGATGGGAGGTTCTGCACCATCAGACAGTAATATTTATGCAAGAAGAAGAATACCTAGGTATGGTCAATAAGATGTGTGGAAGCTCACTATGGCAAAGGTGGTACACTTGAGTTACGCATTCCTGGAAGATGTGTAGGGAGGTACATGAAGAAAGGTGCATTGTACTCAGCTATTAGTTTGATGAAGGCTGTGATCTATGGAAGTATTATGGCCTTTGATGTGGATGTCCTGCATATGCTCAGGAGTTATGTTACATACAAGGGAGTAGTCACCACTGTGGGCACATGCTGGTGGATGTTCCTCATACTGTCTACTTCAGTACACAGGTCACATACCACCTGGTCTGCTCATAGGGGTGTGATGTCTACATTATCATTGGGGTGTGTGTTTGTTTTAATAATGTGCCTCTCTGGATTGTATGAAGAGACGGATTCACTCAATTAGCTTCACAATTGCGCACCCTGTTCAATCACAGCCTAATTACAGGCTTCATTCTAGTGGAGTGGAGAACTGCCATTGTCATCCCCGGGAAACTACTTCCCCATCAGCTTGACAAATCTGATCTGTAAAGCCATGGAGCATATTATTATGGATCTCATAAACAAGGACATAGGCAATCTACAAGCACTTGACCACACCCAATTTGGATTTGTCACGGGCACATCTTGCCTACTGAACCTGTTTGACTTCTTTGAGAATGTCACCAAGGTCCTGGATGAGGGAAAGTCATTACACAGAGATTACCTTGACTTGGCCAAGGCCTTTGACACAATCCCTGACTCAGGCATCATCTAAAAGCTAATGCAACTTGGCATAAATCCCTGTCTCATCGGTAGGGTGGCCAACTGGCTCACCAATAGGACCCACAATGTCAAAATAGGCACCACCACCTCTGACAGCAGACCTGTCACTAGTGGTGTTCCCCAGGGATCTGTCCTTGGTCCCATACTGTTTGGCATCTACTTCTCAGAGGTCCAGGCAAAGCCAAAGAGCCTGTAACTGACCAAGTTTGTGGATGACTGTAAGTTGGGTGCTGTCAGTGACACCTCAAATGATGGTAACATACTACAAGAGGGTCTCACACCTACAAATTACTGGTGCCAAAGTCATGGACTTAAGTTAAACACAAAACAATGCATCATCATACCATTCTGCAAAAACATGACCCCTAATGATTACCACATCAACGGCAACCTCCTAAGCACACAACCTGTGGTAAGAGACCTGGGTACTGAGATTGACAACATTCTCACATTCAACCATCATGTGGCGGCAGTGGTCAGAAAAGCCTTTTACTTGGTTCATCTCATAAGTAAAGGGATTGCATGTAGAAAAAGGAGGTTATTACCCCCTCTGTACTCCCCCCTCATTAGACCTGTAATTGAGTATAATGCCCCATTTGGTGTGTACCTGTCCAAACACCTGCACCAAATGGAAAGGCCACAGAAAAACCTCACAAAGAAAATCCATGGCTTCCAACATCTGTTCTATGCAGACATGCTCAAATTAGTATCACTCTACTCAGTATCATACAGATTGCTCAGAGATGATCTGCGTCTCGCTTACAAGGCAATATCAGACACTGCCCTACTAGAGATGCTCCATATCAGTAAGTATAATTCCTCACACATTACCCACTTGATAGGCCTAAATCTAATATGTGACATCAACAAAACCTGTTGAAGAGACAGGTTTGTCTCCCAGAGGCTGCCCTATCTCTGGAATAGACTTCCCGTACATGTCAAACAGAGTGCCTAGCTGACCCTCTTCAAGCGCAACCTTGATGAGTGGATGGAAAACCACAAATTTGCTCCAAGGGTTCCACCTTTGTCCCTTGGCTATGCTTGTAAGGGTCCCAGGGCCATTAGTCTAGTAACCTCCTATGATCCTATGATAAGAAAAATATAGGCAAAGGCATTTGGACATGAAAAATTTTACAGTAGAAAAAAATAAGAAAACAGAGGAAAAGTAGAAAAGAGAATTACTAATGAAGAATTTAAAGAAATAGAAACTGAGGTTATGGATTACCTGCAGAGTGAAGGATTTAGTGTAGAAATATAACTGATAACCTCACAGCAGGATAGAGCAATGGATCCCCAAATGAAGGAGAAGCCAGTGGAGTGGGAAACAACTGATCAGTTGCCATATGAATATACTTTAGAGCCTTCCATAGGAAATAAGTACAGATATTCAGTTGGAGATGCACAGCAAGGGAAGGAGCAGGAAACTGTGGCAACTCTGACGCAGTCAATGTTGAGAGTGATAGGCCAGGGAGTTCCCATATGAAAGAACAACAGATGATACAGGATGAAACTGAAGACAATGTGGCACAGGAAGATGCTATGGAACTTTCCATAGAAAGCTCACAGGAAATGGAGAATAAAGCATGTGCCCTCAGTTTAAAATAAAATGATCTAAGAGAAGAGTTGCTTGATTTAATAGAGATGGATAGACATATTATGATCAATGAAAGAAATAAACTACAGAAAGTTAATAAAACCCGAAAAGTTAGAAGTTTGATAAAACAAATGAACATAATAATTAATAACAGTTAAAGTCTTACCACAAAAACACAGAGGAGTAAGGGAAAGGAAGGGGGAGAAATAGAATACTATCATGGAAGTTGTGATGATGTGAGGCATTGCAAGCTATCGCAGGAGAAGTAGGGCAGTAGATGTGTAACATATGCCAGCACAAATAGGGAGAATTTTCTAAATGTCATTTGTATATCAAACTGATTCGTACAGATGCTTGTTTTGAAAAAAATATTTGTAAAGCTGCTTGTGTAAAAAATGCACCAACAGTGTGCCCTACTGGACAGAAAAAGAAATGTACATGTATTATTGTAACTTTTTAAATGTATATCCTTTAACAGAGGATACTGGAAGAGAAGTGGTTAATCTCAAACTTTTGAAAAGTAACAAGACATTAAATTACTAGGCTTAGGCCATAAATATGTAATCTCACAGTTTTTAATGAAGCCAGAGATGCAATGTCTATCAGAAGTGCTATTTATTACCTTCTGTAGGAAGAACGGAAGTGTTTTATGATTTTATGACTTCCAGGATCTGCAGCAGATCTTATCAAGGCTCCGTGTGTGTACATTATTAACATACAGGTGCTAAATCCTGGCAGTTTCTAGCAATGTGAGGTTGCACTGGAACCAGAAGTCAGATGACCAGATGTATGTGATGTCATTCTGGAATCCATCACTTAAATAATATTTAATACTAGGTGAGACTGAAGTCTCAGAGCAGTCTGTTGAACCTGGCATTGAAGGATCACTCACCTACTTCATCTTGCCTTGCTCTAGTAAGTGACCAGGGAATAGTAACTCTTGAGATCAGTCAGGAAAATATAGTGAGATTAGTTAAGTATTGTTTTTCTGTAACTGTGTGAACCTATCCATCTGTGTTATATTTCCAGTGACTGAAACCATGGTGTTTATTGTAAATAAATATTTAGTATTTTCATGTTCTTTTATTATTTATTATTAAATATATTTAAACTTTTCATTGTAGCTGGTCCTTTAGAGAATATTTGACCTTTGAGAGTACTCATATCTGTTTGGTGACTCTGTGACAACTCCTGAAAGCTTTACTACATTGGTCATACTACCATTCGTATTAATATTAATTTCACTCATTATAATTAGGTACCCTTGTAAGAGCCTTAGAGTAGCTGGCTTGGGAGTGTCTGGTGGCAGTAACTAGCTTATAGGCTGGGCAGAAAGAGACATAGCTAGTTAACCCATGCCAGCCTTTTCCAGGTGTGTGTGTTTGTGTGTAAATCATATCTCAAAGAGTGTGTGTGTCAGCTACTAGGAGCATGAACACAAAGCACTGGTTTCACAGAGAGGGTGGTGAAGGACTTGGCTTAGACACTTGGCTGAAGACTTAAATCTGCAGCTGTGCCAGTGGGGAGCTTTACTGGGGACCTAGGGAGACACACAGAGAGAAAAACCTAGACCCCCAGGCTGAGTGTGTTCCCTGTGTGCTCTTAAGGGAAATTGTGCTTGATGCAGAGAGCTGCATCTGGAAATACTGGGTGTATCCATTTTTGTTACAAGTGAATGCCATCTCCAGTGCCAGAGGTGAGGATTCAAGCTCCTTCATTATCGGCCCAGAGTGGGGAAGTCACAGAAATATCAAATAGAGAAAACTAAAAAGCAACTAAGACAAGAAGTGTCACTGTTAGAATAGTATAGAAGAGGGAACAGATCAAAAATACTCAGAAAGATAGACATGATAAAAGCAATGCACAATATAGAACAGATGAGGATCTACCTTGCACTATCACAAATAATAAACTAAAGATATCAGCACAGGCAGGAAAAACTTAGAAAATATGCAGATGAATATAAAGGAAAAGTCCAAAATAAACAATTTATTGATGACCCCCGAAAGTTTTATAGAGAATTGGAAAACAAGGCAAAATGAATTGAAACACAACCAAAAAAAAGAAATAGATACATGCTGGAGAAATATCTATGAAGATCCTCTGGAACATAACAAAGATGCTAAATGAACAGAAGAAGTAAAAGAAGGAATAAGAAGTTCAAATGTACAGAATAGGAAATGGGATGAAGTAATGACCAGAGAGATTGAAACAAAGTTAAGAAAATCTCCTAACTAGAAAACCCCATGCCCAGATGCAGTACCTGACTTCTGGCTAAAAATATTAACATCTTTGTGTGAAGATTTAGTCATGAGTAAGAACTATTTATATGCACACCCCGAACAGGCACCAGCCTGGTTAACAACAGGAAAGACAACACTCCTACTTAACAGAAAACCTGCAATGTATCCTAAAAACTACAGACCAATAACTTGCCTTCTGACAATGTATAAACTTTACACTGGAATTGAGTTATAGTCATATGGAAGAAAATTCAATCATGACAATAGAACAAAGGGGTAATAAAAGACAGTCATATGGAACAAAGGATCATTTGTTGTTAAACAAGGTCATAATGTAGAACTGTAAAAAGAGGAAGAATCTGAGTATGGCATGGTTAGACTACAAAAAACTTTTGACAGTATCCCACATTCAGGGATAAAAGAGTGCTTAAAATGCATAAGATACACCCTACACTGATCAGTTACATTAAAGTGACCATGAAACAGTGAAAACCAAACCACTTTGCTGTTAAACCATGATAAAGGACAAATTATTATTCAAGGGAACATTTTCAAAGGGGGATATTCCAGGGTGACTCTCTATCAACATTCTTTTGTCTTGTCCTTAACCCATTAAGCTGTCTACTTAGATTAGGTCATGGCTACAATTTGGCTCCCAGAAAACAACAAAGTGTAAACACTTCTCATCTTCCTTTTGCATATGATTTAAACTGTATAATTAATCAGATGAGGAACTGAAAGCACAACTGCAAGTGGTCAAAATTTGTTCATATGATATAAGAATGTAATTTGGTTTGGATAAATGTGCAAAAGCAACCTTTAAAGTAGGAAGGCTGCAGCACCAAGGAAGCACCAGTTTGGGACAGGAATGTGATATAAAATAACTTGAGTAAGAGGGAGTGTATAAATATTTGGGAATTGATGAAGGATCAACAATAAAGCATTAACAAAGGTGAATAAAACTTAATAAGGAATATAATATTTTAGAGCACTAAAATTAATACTGAAAACAATGACAAAGTCCAAGCTATAAACCAATTTGCTCCTCCTGTCCAGTTTTGGGGTGATTTACTGGCCCCAAAATGTGTTCAATAGGTTGGAAAGGAAAAAAAAGAAGGATGCTTCATGTTCACCAAATTATTTATAAAAAATCAGTGTATAACAAGGCTATATATTCCCCACTCTGAAGGAGGTATGGGTCTCCTCGAAACTGATTACATGTATAGAGCTGCAATTGTGGGACTGAATACATATCTGCTGATCTCACAAGACCCAAATGTAGTGACATTTTTGAAACATGAGAAGAATAAGTCTAAGATGACTTCCCTTCTTAGTTTAGCAGAAGTATATTGACGTCAAGCGGGAAGGGAAATCAAACTAGAAGTAGATAAAAATGAAGCAAAAACTGACTGTGCAAAAAAACAAAAGAAAGAATATAAGGTGAAGGATCAGACAAGAAGGTAAGAAAATGCATAAATATATTGGCAAGTATAGAAAACTCTTGGAACAACCTCATGTTGATCAAGATCGAACTCAGGAATGGTTATGAAGATGTGAATTTAAACCAACAAACGGTTAATTTTGGTGGCCCAAGACAGTGGACTATGTACACGTTCATTTACAAAGTCCATTGAATATGTGGGAGAAACAGACAAATGTAGGTTTTGTAAAACAGAACTGGAAACAGTTACACATCTTGTTGCTGATTGCGACATAATAATGGCAGACTGTATACTGAAAGGAATAATAATGTGGTAAGAGTGTTGCACTGGGGATTGTGCAAACATTATAATCTTGAAGTAGCTGAAAAATACTGGAAACATGCTCTGCAAAGTATTATAGAAAATGATGAAGTTTATATCAAATGGGATTACCCATTACCAACAGTTCAAAAAACAGATGCGAGAAAACTAGATATAGTAGTCCATGAAAAGAACCCAAAAGTAGAATTGATCATTGAAATTGCTACACCCAATGACTACAGCGTCTTCTGTACAGAGGCACACAAAGTCATAAAATACCAGCATTTGTAGGCAGAAATGAAGGCAATGTGGAAGAAGGATACCCAGACATTTCCAATAGTAGTAGGAGCAACAGGTCTTCTAAAAAAGAATATACAATTGTATTTAAATATGTTACCAACATGTTACTCTATACGAATTACAGAAGAAGTCATTACTGGGCACATTGCAGGTGCTGCAAAGAGCACCTCTGGCTGACATCAAAGACTGAAACAATACTAAGTTCATGAACTGTAACCATAATTTGACTTAGGAATGGGGACCCTTCCTGTCATGGCATTAGAAACCCAAAAGACTTGGAGAAATTAAAAGGGAGAGACCTTATTTACAAGTATATAGGTAACCTTCAAACTCTAGAACCAACCCAATTTGGCTTTGTTAAGGGTAGATCATGTTTATTAAACCTAGAGGACTTCTTTGAGGAAGTCACCAAATTCTTGGATGAAGGTAAGACAGTGTACACCTCCTATCTTGATGTGGCCAAGGGTTTTGACACAGTTCCCCTTTCGGGTATCATTGAGAAACTCTCCCAGCTTGGGATTAACCCTTATATCACTAGATGGTTAGCCAGCTGTCTCACTAACAGAACACATAGTGTCAAAGTTGGTGACTTAACCTCTATCAGTAGAACCATCACCAGTGGCGTACCACAAGGATCTGTGCTGGGCCCTTTACTGTTCAGAATCTATTTCTTGGAAGTCCAGATTGAAGTATACAATCTTTGGCTTACCAATTTGCTGATGTCTGCAAATTGGGTACACTCATTGAGTCCTCCAGTGATGTAAACATATTATATGAGGAGCTAACACAGGCAAATGATTGGTGCCAAAGTCACATGGTCTGAAAATAAAACAAAAAAGTACCATTATTTTTGACTTTTGAAAAGTGGAATTTGCTGCTAATTATAGCATTGATAACACCCCCCTAAGCTCAAACCCAGTGGTGCAATACCTGGGAACACAGGTAGATAGCAATCTGAACTTTGACTAACAAATGTCCACAGCTGTAAGGAAAGCCTTCTATGTCATGCACCTCATAAGTCAGGCTATCTTACCCAGGTCTGAGGATGTTATAGTACCACTGTACTCAACCCTCATCAGTACACTAATAGTGTACAGTGCTCTCTTTTGCATGTACCTCACCAGACACCTGCAACAGCTGATGAGATCACAGGAGTTTTTCAACAAGAAAAGTCAGGGCCTACAAACCATGCCATGACATACATGGATAGAGTGAAAGCCCTGTCACTGTACTCTGTATAGTATAAGATGAAGTGACTTGCGCCTGATCTAGAGGCTAGTCTCTGACTCTGCCCTGATGGTAATGCTGCACATCTGCAAATGTAATGGCCTAGGAGTCATTCACTCTAGGGATCTTAACCTAGCCTGTGACATTAACAGAATGTGCCTTAGAGACAGTTATAGCTGATGACATCAGCACAATCTGGTAAAAGGAAGTTAGTAATAGCAGTACCCCACATGCTGGTCTAAAATGCTCTCTCTAATGGCAACCAACTGCACAAACACACACATGTGTTGACTGTGGTGAGAACAGAACCCCTACCTAAGTACGCCAGCTAGAGACCTCTGTATTTAACACAAGCACCACAGCACAGGTCTAATTTGGAAAGTGTTGGGCAACACTTTATAAGTGATGATATCAGAAGTGTCTAGTGAGAGGAAGATGGTAATAGCAGTGTCTGATGTGCTGGTGTAAAATGCTCTCTTAATACCAAGTAAGTGCACACACACACACACACACACACACACACACACACACACACACACACACACACACACACACACACCAGTTTACTACAGTGAGAACAGAACCCCTACCTAAGTAGCCTGACTAGAGACCTCCATATTTAATGCAAGATTCACAGCACAAGTTTTGCTTGGAGAGTGTCAGATATCATTTTGGTGGTGATGACATCAGCAGTGTCTGATGAGAGGAAGATGGTAATAGCAGCATCTGACATGCTGGTGTAAAATGCTCTCTCTAATGTCAAGCAAGTACACAAACACACACAAATATACCAATTGACTGCAGTGAGAACAGAACCCCTACCTATATAAGTACACAGACTAGATAACTCAGTACTTTATGCAGGTGCCACAGCACAAGTCTGACTTTTAGAAGGTTGCAAGACAAGGTATAGTGGATGACATCATTATTGGATGTTTGAGAGAAGACGTTGGAAGGCCTGCCTGAAATGGATAGCTAGCCATGTACAACTGTCAAGATATTCAAGTTCCACATGTTACCATATTGATGAGTGTGCAATGTGTAGTATTTGCTGCTGTGTTTCCAATATGTAGATATACTTTAAGAGACAGCATTACAAACTATATATAAACGGCCGTCCACATTACTACAACTACTGGAAAATCTGAATATGTATTGTCATTATAAAGATGTGCATGGTATGTAAGAAAGCATTTATTTATTTCTGTAGTGTAATTGATATATTTCTGAATGATACTGACAGACTAAGTTTACAGTGCATATGGGAAAGTAACAGATGGCTGCAGTGTAAATATGCGTTCTTTTCTTGAAAAGTGCCTTCCCTTTGTTTGTGTTTTTACATGTACTTTCATGGCATGAAAACTACATGGACAATAAACATAAGTAATGCATGCTAATACAAACTTTCAATAGTGTACCATCAAGCAGCTGGTTTATGCAAGTGATGGCAAAGTGTTTCTGCATGCAAGATACACCTTTATACTGCTTTCTCTGTTTGTGCATAGTTAAGTGGTGAACAAATGCAAGCCTCAATGATAAAATTATGAGAGTTCTGAGTATTGAGTATATGAAACGCATCTGCTTCTTAGCTGACTATATAGCAGCAGATGTAAATTCATTGACACATTTCTTTTGGAGCTCAGATGATATATGGTTTGAATTCAGGTGTATCTAGTAGTTGTAAATGCATATTTATACTACAATGACATAATTCTTTATTCTATGTTCACTGTGTGTTACCATAACGCAGTGTGTTTAAGCGGCATTGTACAGAGGTAACTGCACCATTGAAGAGCCGTTCACTGTTGGTTGGCATTGGTGCATGATGCCAAACTCCACACAAACACAGAGGCCAGAAAGTGAAGAGCTCCATAGCTTTTTTTAACGTATGTGTGCTGTGTGTGATTCTATTTTTTGACCAGATTAAAGGTGTTAAAATGGGGTAGATAGGTAAGTGGTGAAATGGTGGGCAGGCAGAAGGAAGAACAAAGGGAAAGCAATACAGGAATGTGCAGGAGGGAAGTAGGAAAGAACTAGCTATCCACTTCTTCAACAGTGTAAAATGAAAATATATATAGAATATTAGCTGAATTTGGACTGTCATCTCAACAAAGAGGGGTGACAACAATGCAATCATGTTGTATAGCCAACTGGACCAAATTAAGTGTGTCAAGAAGATGTGTGTGAAATGTAGAGCTATGTATGGGACCATATTTTTTTGTGGGACAGGTGTCCTTTTTTTTTTACTTAACTAAGAGAGAAATGTTGGATAAGGGACATAGTTTTTTTCTGGGTCAGGTAAGCAGAGGAAGTGAAGAAGCAGATGCAAACACACAGGACAAACAAGACAAGACACATGGGTGGTGAGGGATATGACAGGTTGGGGAACACCATGATTCTGGTTAGGGAAGGGAGAACTGATACCTATGCTCGTCCAACATGGGGATAGTGAGAATCTAGTCCTTAACCACAGGATTGTCATCACCATCCCCTTACTTCAATGGCTGTTGAAATGCTTCATGTCTTCTCCTATGGACCATAAGGGAAAGCAACCTCTCCATCTGGCATAGGGGTGCACCAGTGGTGCTGTGCACAACCCTATGCACCAACCCTGGCATCTCCTGGGAGGTGATAAAATCCTCACCTCTGCCAGTACTCCCAATGGGTACCACAGCACCAGCTGCCAGGGTAGTGCTGCCTGAGGGCACAGGCAGTACAGGGGCATCAGAGGCAGTACTGCCAGGTTGGGTCCCAGATGTGCTGGGTGTCAATGCTTAAGCCAGTGAAGTGGGGGGAGGCTGAGCTACTGGGGTTGGCCTACCTCCTTGTGCTGTAAAGCATGTGATTTGTCTGAGGTGGGTGACATGGAAATGTTTTGATGACACATAGAAAAAAAGGAAATATGGGCTGGGTTGAGAGGAAAATAGAGATAAAATGAGTACCATCATATGTGACATACAATGCATTATCACAATAATAAAATTATCCAAAAACAACAGGAGGACACAAGATAGGCTCCAGGTTATAAAGCTTTAATCAGGCACAAGCACTTTCACATCTGCTTCTTCAAGAAGAAGAAGCAGATGTGAAAGCGCTTGTGCCTGATTAAAGCTTTGTAACCTGGAGCCTATCTTGTGTCCTTCTGTTGTTTTTGGATACTTTTCTGTAGTTTTGCTATGGACACAAGGACCTGCATACGAGTGTTTTTTATTGTTCTTGTTGGACAATAATACAACTGTTTTATCTGAGCTTTTACATTTAAGTATACTTCTTAACAGCTAAAAACTATAATTATGGATTGCTCAAAGTAATCCTTGCAATGTGCAGATATTTCACATATGCTTGGTCCATTTATAAAGATTAAGTTAACAGCAGGGCATTTATGCCACTTGCGTAGAAATTAATTTATATAATATTTTTAAAGGATTGTGCCATTTTATACTTGTTACTTGTGGTATTTGAACCCACAACTTCTAACTACAGTTTCACACTTGACTCCTACAGTTGATCTGTGACTGAAGTATGCATACTTGCTTTTAGAGTTAGGATATGCATGGTTACTTTTCTACAGCTGTGTAGAAAAAAATAATTTAAAAACTACAATAATACTTCTCTTGTATTGCATACATACCCCTTGCTACCCTTAGTCTCTCTAGATGCTCATCATAGGCCTGTCTATTCACAGTAATCTCTGCATTTGCTGCGTAGTGAAGAGAAGACAAAAGAAGAGCATTATGCATACCAGTCTTGCCTGTATGTAACTTTCTATCTACTATAAATTCACTTTATTAGTATACTTGCACAACTCCAGGATGTTACTGGTCCTGAACTCACCCAGCCACTGGTTGACTGTATCCCTCTTGCATCTTTTTAGGTCATTAAAGTGATGTCTACACTGTTTTCCAGTGCATGGAATGCCAGTCACACGGGAGGCAGCATTGGTCATTCCAAGTCTCAGACTTGTACTGGGAACTGGTATAGTCCCCCTGTAAAAGCCTTTAGCTCTGGTAATTTACAAAGAGTCCAATAAAGACTCTGTAATCCTCAACACCCCACCTCTGCACCCTAAAGTAGGCACCTTCCCTTTTACCACTGGACATGTCTAACCAGACAGATCAGCAATAGCTAATAATGATTTCCTGCCAATACCTGTTATCACTTTTACTTGTAGTGTACAAACCTGAACAACAATGCCAGCTGTGTTTGCTCAATGTTAAGTGGACAGCAATAGTGCCAAACATAGAGGAAAGCAGTTTTGGAAATTGGAAGTTTAATCTGACACTTGGCATTGGTTTGAGGGTTGTTTGCTGCTGGAACTGTTAGGTGATTTAATTTTGTAGACATGTACTGGGGGCATACATTTAGTGATATGACACATTTTGGTTTGGCTTTATACACTAATAAAATAGATTTTTACAATGTAGGATTCAAATCTATGCATAAAAGGCAAACGTTTTCTTCCACAGTGGTGATTTTGCATCTTTGCCACAGAAGAAGTGCTTCTCAGACATAATCATGAATTATATGTAAATACACATGACAGATCGAGGGGTTAGCCATGTGTGTGTGTGACCTGATAAGGTCCTGGTTTATACATTCATGTGTGTATGAGTCTTATTGACATCTGAAGGCCATCCAAGGCCAGCTAACACAATTATAATTACAGAAACATAGCAGTCTGTATACCCTCAGTCATACATACATATAATTCATATGAGCTCCACTGCTATACATACTTATTGCTATATAATAATGTTTAACTTTTTTATATGACATTTAATATAAAGTAAAATGGAACAACAATAAAAATATTTGGGATTTCCTGTATTAGAACTCAAAACCATCTGTATTGCAGTCCTACACTTACACCTGCTGCCACAAAAATAGTTCTATAACAGTTGGATATTTCCCTATTCATTATTAACTTCTGTGTGTTAACCACCATGCAATGTTGCTTAGCATGTTTGTGTGGTGCCCAGCATACTTGATAGAATGCATCCATTTTGAAATTTTTGACTGTTTCTTCTCTGCAGGTGCTCTGGACCTGCAGATGTTGGGGAAGGCTGCTAACCTCCACACAGCATTGCTAAGCTATGTTGCACTATGAAGAGCAAAAAATGCAACAATGTATCCTTTTTGAAATTGAGAATGTCTGCATCCTGTCTGCTTTGTGTGTGGGCCATTACTCCAAATTTCTACAATGAAACAAGGCAAGGAAAAATGGATTTGTTTTAGCCTTGTGAGTAGTTTTTATTAGGTGTCATCCTTAAAAGACAAAGGTGGGACTTGAACCCTTATTTACAGATACTATATCCTGTGTGGATCAACATGTTTAGCAAATGTGCTGCACACAATTGATTCACAGGTGTAGTTGATGTATTGGTTATCAAAGAAGTACATTATATGACAGTTATTGTGTTTATCCATTTCCTGTGTCTGTACTAAGCCACACACTCTGCAAATACTGGCATTAAAAAAAGAAAATAAATCTATAACATAATCAACACTACAAAATATATTTTAGTACACAAAAGATTTTTACACAAATCTGGATTTGAACTCTCACACCAATGACCTTCAGTACACAGTAAGGGTGTGTTATTCATCTTTGACACAGGAGCAACTTTGCAGCAGACAATGAAAATCATTGTGCATACAAGCAAATGCAACATCATCCACAGTATTAACAAGACATGTGACACTTGTACACTTCTGAGTTGTTTGTACATGTATTGATTTCAGATGTAGTGCAGTAAGATAAGATGTAGTGTATGGGTGGCACAGTGGTTAACGTTGTCACCTCACAGCAAGAGGTTCTCCGGTTTGATGCTCATCTGGGGTGCCTTCTATGTGGAATTTGCATGTTCTCCCTGCATTCATGTGGGTTTCCTCCAGGTACTTCAGTTTCATCTCACATTCTAAAGACATGCATCTGCAGCATTTCTCCCTGGGCCTCCACTAAAAATAGGCTCTGTCCTAGCCAGACTTTTGCAATTATAAAAATGTTAAATAAATAAATAAATAAGTGGTCACACAACCATTTATGACTATTGTTCGCAAGAATGCAGCTCTGTCTTATCTATGTATGTTGTACATTCTTCTCTTATCTGAGCAGTAATCTGAGACATGCAGTCTGTAAGGCATTTTGCATCATTGTCTTTAAAATGTTTGAGAATATTAAATAGCAATAATATCTAGTTTTTAACAAATGCAGGGGAGGTTGGATGTGAATGGGTAATAGCAGGGGCTGAGTAGTAATCTCATCTTTTCCATTCTTACTGCTATACAAACCCTGTGTCTTATAAAGGTTCTGCTTGTATTGCTTAGACTCTGGATTGCATTGCATAAGTGGAAATTCCTTAAGATTCCAAGATCAGGATAAGTTATTTCTTACACTTATTTAATTGAACTGCACTTCTGAAATGCTTATAATTGTGCCATACAGTTGATCTCCTACATTTTACACTGTTATAAAGCTTTTTTTATTGTTTCACTGCATTTATGTACTGTTTTATACTGTTTTAACATTACTTAACTGTAAACTGCTTTTTCATACTGAGAGTTGTATTTTCTGTTTGTGAGTGCTCTATCCGAGCTTTTCTGTGCATTTTTGATTGTCTGTTTACAGTTAAAAGCATTCTTGAGTCTGCTCCTTGATCTGTTTAAAACTTTCATTTAGTGGCTACAGCTAGGAACTGTAATTTTCCCACCCACCCTCCCTAGTGTTGTGTGTTCTTATACTTGGTGGCTTTGCAGTTGCCCGCCCATACTGTATATTTGACCTGTGACACTCCTCCCAGTCTAGTGTCATTAGTTCACTCAATCTAATAGAGAACATTTGTGAAGGCCAACCCACTCAGATTCTTAATGTTGAATTAACCTCTGTTCCAGCTTTCTCCATTTCCACTTTACTGGGAAAAAAATTCTAAGCTTGCTTCCTCCTTTCCTGTAGCAGATCTTGTCCAGATATGGATTTGCTGTGTCCAGGACTGTTTGTGAGCTCCAGAGCCCTCCCCCCACTTAACTGGGGTTAAACTATTCCTGGTGCCTTAAAGTCTGTTCTTCAATATTTCCCTTGCAACTAGCCAGCTTTTTAGTTTTAGCACTCATTTGTTTCTTTGAGTGCAGCACTTGTTCGGAACTCATTGTAAGCACTAAATAAGTTACAAATTACTACAGCACTCAACGTTCCTCACTTGTCTAGAGGAAAACAGTTTTTAGTACTTAATAAATAAGCACCTATTCAGGCATGTCTAAAGGTCAGCTCCCAGTGTTTTCTCCTGTCTACCTGATGAATCTGGGCATCTTGGGACAATGCAGCAATTGCCTCATGTACACAGACAACCCTCTCCTCCTACCACTCAACACTATGACCTGCGAGAGATGCACTTATATAGCCAATCTGGAAGCAAAGCTCTCTTCACCAAAGACTGGCCTAGACAGTCAAGAGGAGAAGGTAAACACTTGCACTGCACCACACTCATCACATAGTCCCTCAAAACCTATTCCACCAAAACCCACACACAGAAGCACAAAACACACACCTAATTCGTGGAGGATCTCAGTACAAATCTGCCCAAACAGAGACCTCCAAAGCAGAAATGCAAGCAACCTCCACCCCCCAACACAAACCAAATGACACATAGCCCACATACTCAGTGTGCCACTCAACTACAGCCCATAAGGCATAACATACCCAACACTCTAGTCATAGGTGACTCTATAGTCAGGTACACTGATGTTCCACTCACCAGGCTAAACAAGGAAAAAGTTACTGTCAGCTGCCTGTCAGGTGCCAGGATCTGCCACATAATGCACGCACTCAGGTCACTCCACAACAAGTACAAATATGACTCTGTCATTGTCCATGTTGGTGTGAATGAACTGAGATGTACCTCCCTGGACTACATGAAAAGAGGCACAGAGGAGCTCTCCGATCTTGTAGCCCAGGCTGGTATGACCCTAGCCCTGAGTAGCATCCTGCAATCACCCAGAATGACACCACAGTACAAGGACAAAATGACTGACTTTAACAATTGGCTAAGCTTCTGGTGTCATTCTAAGGGAATCTAGTATCTGTTTGCCTGGGATGACATGATCAACAGACCATGCTGCTTTGCCAGAGTTGGCCTGCACCTGTCGCCCTTGGGATTCCGGATACTGGCAAAGGCTCTTGCTACCCCTATAGTGCCTTTTTTAGGCAAGGTTCAAATGACAAATTCACCACCGTAACAGGTACAAGCAAACAAAATCTGAGGGTAATGCTACTCAGTGCTAGAAGTCTAAACCTCAAAATGCACTCACTCAAGTCACTCCTTAAAATGGAGAACATTGACATCTGTGTAGTGACAGTGACCTGGTTCAAAGCTCCAGAGAGCACCCGTGCATTACCAGACTATAATTCATACCACACCTTTTGGCCACCAAACCCGGACCGAAACACTAAAGGTAGAGGCGTGTCCATATTCATTAAGGATATCCACACCTCCAGGCTAGTTGCTCAGCATAATGCATCCGAGATTATCCAAGTTCAACTAACTCTGGGCAGAACCACAATCCAGATTGTAGCTTGCTACAGACCCCCCACCATGCCCCAGGATTCCCACTCCTCTTTTCTTGATACACTGGAAAATATTAAGGTACAACCCAACACTCTAATAATGGGTGATTTTAACTACCCTACCATTAACTGGGAAAACTACTCATGTACCAACTCTTTTGCTCAACGTTTTCTGGAAATCATCAATTCCAACGCCTTGGATCAACTTATCCACACCCCCACCAGGGGCAGCAGTATCCTAGACCTGGTCATTACAAACATGGATGACCGGTGTTCCACAACAGAGGTCAGCTCCTCGTTGGTCAGATCCGACCACAAGCTAATCACCCTAGACATCCACATCCCACTCCCACCCCCCATTAGGAAAACAACCATAAAAAATTTCTCCAAAGCCAACTTCACGCTTCATAAGACAGAAGTGGCAAACTTCACGACACCGATGCAGATGGACAATAGAGGTACGACTGCTGAATCCTACACAAATGCACTTTATAAGCACTTACACGAGTGCATGGATCTTGCTATCACTAACAGAACGAGTTACATCACAATGACACTAAATATACAGAACCAACTGATATTGCCAACATCCGGGCAGATAGGTTCAGTGCTAACTTTACCCCCCTCTCACCCCCTAAAGGGCCCATCTTTATACCGGAAGAATGCAAACGTCCTGTAATCATGGCTGCTGCACAGGTAAAAACCTTACTCTCCAAAGCCAAGAACACAGCATCCATGGGACCTGACAACATCCCAGGCTGCCTTCTACATGAACTACAGAATGAACTGGCACCCCACCTAAGTACCATATTCAATCATAGCCTTACCTCAGGCTTTGTGCCCATTGAATGGCACACTGTGACAGTTATCCCACTCCACAAAGGGGGGGGGGGCCACAACAGAACCCGGGAACTACCCCTCCATTAGCCTGACGAGCCTTGTCTGCAAGGCCATGGAATGTAAGATCATGGAACTCATAAACAAAGACATTGGAGATCTCCAAACTCTGGACCCCACACAGTTTGGATTTGTAAAAGGCAGATCATGTCTCCTAAACCTGATAGACTTCTTTGAAGTAGTCACCAAAGCCATAGATGAGGGTAAGGTGGTTCACACAGTCTATCTAGATCTCACCAAGGCATTCGAGACCATCCCCCACTCTGGAATTATAGATAAACTAACTAAACTAGGTATAAATCCCTATGTCACAAGATGGGTTGCCAACTGGCTTACTGACAAAACCCACACTGTGAAAGTAGCAGACTTCAAATCAGACTTCAGACAAGTGACAAGTGGAGTACCACAAGGTTCAGTCCTGCGTCCTCTCCTGTTTGGTATCTACTTCTCTGAAGTACAGGCTAACACAGAAGGTCTTTGGCTAACTAAATCTGCAGATGACTGCAAACTAGGAGCCGTAACTGAAACTCCTAATGATGTGGACATCCTACAAAAGGGCCTCACTGAGACATATGCCTGGTGTCAAAGACATGGTCTCAAGCTCAATGCCAAAAAGTGCGTTGTCATCCCCTTTGGTAAAAACTCTGTACCCATGAACTACCACATAGGCGGTAGTCTACTTAACACCAAAAGTGTGATAAGAGACCTTGGGACACAGGTGGACATTAATCTCTCCTTTGATAATCACATCGCCACAGTGGTCAGGAAATCCTTCTACATGGCACACCTCATCACAAAAGGTTTCTCATCCAGAAAAAAAGAGGTCATTGTTCCCCTCTACCTATCTATGTCAAACAGAGCTCCTCATTACGCACTCTTCAAGAAAAATCTTGATGATTGGATGGGTAATAGGAAATTCACCCCAGGGATCACTTCTGTGGTTCTGCTTGACAGGGGCAGAGGAAAATAATTTTCTTGGGTGGCGAAAGCCAGGGTACCTTTTTGGCTAGGCTTGTATAGGCACTAGGGCCAATAGCCTAGTACCTACCTACGAACCTATGAACTAGGGGGTTGGGCACTGCACCGCACTAATATCAGTTCACCAGAACTGTACAGATGTGAATGGAGTCCACTTATCACATTCAAGAACAAAGTTATTTATAGAAAACCATAAAGAAGGAATGGCAAAGTTGGCAGATGTGTTTGGGGGGAAAGAAGGCATGTAGGGCAAGCCATCTTCCTGTGGCAGAAGGGCCTGGGGATGAATGCAGGCCCAAACAACTTGGTCCTTCTCTGGGTTTGCTGCCCTATGGTGTAGCTGGCATGTTGGGGGCCACAGCCTGTGGCCCTGCAAGTGGCAGATCCCCCTCAGCCACTGGTGTCTGGCTGAAATGTAACAGCAGACTCTCAGTGTTAGATCCCTTCAGCCATTTATGTTGGTTGAGCATTTACAGGGACTACGGTGGTATTTTATGGCCTGTCTGATTGGATTTGACTTTCTTCCAAGTTCTGCCCTTTTCACACATCTGAATAATTTTGGTTGTCATTTATTTGATTGGCATTGGTTTATGATCTGGCACTGATTTGATACCTAATTTGATTGTCATAATAAATCCATGGCTGTGGCCATTTCTTCAGCTGTGTGGTGTGATTGGTAAAATGATGTGCATGCTTATTTTCATCGAAGGCAATGCCAGTTAGCATGCATTTTCATAAATTAAAGAAGTCTATAACTCAAATTATTGTTATTTGTAATAAATATAATCCTCCAAATTTTCTCACAAAATTGATAGTTTTAAGAGGGCGGAGCAAAATCCTGAGCCAAAATCAAGTACACTTTAACGAAATGACTTATACACGAGCTGACACAGACACGCGTATATCTACCACTCAACAGCAGCGGCATTAAAATATTAATGTTGTGTGGTTATCTTTAAAAATGTGGTAATCGTTAGGGACATTTCCAAAGACATACCTGAGTGTTTGTGCATCTGTGGGTGTTTTGGTTGTCGTAGACATACCCGGATACCCCTCAACCTCTTAGCACAAAAAATCTGGACAAAGCTTAAAATAATGGGGAGCAAAGGCCCCCAAATAGGGACATATTTTAAATATTGATTCAATAGACTTAAAAAGTTGTTAAAATAAGAATAATTGCGTTGGCATGCATTTTTCTGAAGGACATGAAGTCTGAAACTCAAACGCATGCCGTTATTTAGTGACTTCAGTCCGCAGTGATTTGCCAGAAAACCAGAATTGTTGAGGAAAAGACAAAAAAATATGAGGTAACAATATAGACATGCGGCGAAAATCTGTACAGCTGAGAGCTATGTGGGGGTGGGGAGAGGTGTGGCGTGGGAGTGAGAGTTGACTCACCCGCATGCGCAGTCGGAATTCTTGAATACAGTCCTGAGTTTATACTTAAAAATAAGATTTAACTCCTACTTTTCAGACTCATTGTTAACACGTGTTTGCAACTTAATATGCAAAACTAGTACTAATAAAGGGGCACTGAATTTCACGCGTACTGTGGTACAATAAGTTAAAAGGTCAGTAAAATAAAAGTACATGTATCTGCATTCTGTTTGCTGTACGAGGATTTATTTTGTTTCGAACTAGAAGATTTGGGAAGTGTTTATTTTGGGCAAGAACTTGACTGTAGCTTTGTGATACAGTTGCATGAGAGCAGGCGACAGCTGGTAGTTACTTTGTTATCGGTTTGAAAGTCCTTTTTGCATACTTTACCGTTTTCTTTCCATATATATTACTTTTAGACTGTAGAGCCTACTTACTGTGTCATGGCAAAGTCTGTTGTTTGTTAACATTTTGCTACGGAATTCCCATACAATCACACCGATCTGCTTTCCTGCAGATTTACTGCTTGTGTTTTGTGCTCCAACTTTGTCCGTTTCACTAAGTTGTATTACTGCTTCATTCGTTAAACTGAATATGGATCAAGTTTTGCGTAGATTTTTGTTGTAAGTAATGCCCCTCAGTTGTCATTTCCATTGAGCAGACTGGCAACAGGTATAGTCTAAATTCCATAATCTGTTAAATTGTGGCTTGACAGTTCCACCAGATCTGTCATGTCCTCTAACTACAGTAGAAGATATGAACTTCTGCTTTGATTTTGAAGCACTTTCTCAAATGAGTCGGTGCAGATTTTAATTAAGATGGAGCCTTTTGTCTCGTATGTAGATACAGTAATCAGGCTCTTTTAATAGTTATACATGCCTCAGAATTGTCGCAGATTTTAAATATCGTCCCTGATCTTGTCTTGCATTTTTTGTCCAGTGATTTGATTTTCTGGTAAATCACCGGGGATACCGTCAAGGTCAGTAATGTTCGGCATTCGTTTCATGCTTCTTATTGTTTAGAAAATGTCTGTGGAAAATCTGTTGCTTTATTAACTTTTTAAAATAGAGTAATAATTATCTATGATTGGGGGTTCTTGTCCCTCTATTTATTTTGACTTTGTCCAAAATTCTTTAACAAAGACGTCGAGAGGTATGATCTGTAGCTGTTGTTGGGTGTTAATGTTTGATATTTGTAAATACAAATAATCATGCATACATTGAAAAGATAGCATAACTAAATAAAATACATAACACTACTGTTAAAACTGGTACTGTGTAAAACGCCAACATCATTGTATGCCAGTGTATAATAATGCAAGTCAGTGCAGGTGATGTCATGGATGCACGGTTTTAGTGGAACCCTTGTTATCAAGCTTCAGAGCTGATAGGCAAGTATTAAAACAACTATACACCCAGCACTGATTATTGTTTAATTAGACTTTGGCTTGTACTAGTTAGGCCAAACTCCAGACAAACTTGCTAACGGCATAATTCAGACAGCTGCCTTCAGTAATTTGGAGCCTTCTAACTCATAGAAAGCACACACGGGAATTGTGCACACTTGATAGGATATAGGAAACTGCATTTTAGATAAGAATTTGCTGTCTGCAATTTGAAATACAAGTATTTGCAAACTCTGTAAGTAGACCCTGGAACTCCCTTCCAGCTGATATCACCTTACTTTCTACCTAAGGTCAATTTAAAACTAGACTCAAACAACATTTAGCACTTAACTGTATATGTCATTGTATCAAGCCTGGCTAACTCTCTCTAGAATGTGTAAAAATCTGTTAACCAGTTTACTGTGTAATTTAATTTAGTCCTGATTTACGCTTGGGATTAACGCTAACCTGTGGAACTTGTTTAACTTGCTTACTTATGTAATCACTATAAATAGTCTGTAATATGTAATGCTGTATCTGCTTACCCTTGGAGCTTTTCTCCCCGGGCCTCTGCTGAGAATGGACATGCATCCAGTCGGACTATCCCGGTTAACAAATGTAAAATAAAAATAAATAAATAAAATAAATACACCCCAGGTGTTATTTAAAAACATTAAAAAGTAAACGTATTAATATTTAAACATAAAATAGAATTTGGAGGATACCAATGTCTACTAGGCATTATTTGTCACTTCAGTTTGTTTTATTTGTAGCTTGCGTGGTTCTGAAAGTTAAAATACTGAGCACACCACTATCCGTGCCATGGTTTAATCACAGTGATATATGACACAGGGTTTGGGGTTATTGTGATTTACACCCCCCCCCCCCCTCATGTCTTCAATCAAACCTTACCAGTCAGAAGGAAATACCAACCATCATAACTCCCTCACCACGGTTTATTGTTAAAATGATAAGAAAGTGAGCATTTTTAAACCTCTGGCTTGATGTGACATTAATGATATGTTGGTACTATCTGATGGAGTTGAGGACATTGTTTCAGCATTTGAAAATGTGATTTGGAACCTAGTATCCTTCTCAGTTTCATACCTGTTTTACAAATGGAAATTGAGGCTTCTGCTGAAACTCAAAATTCAGATTGGTCAAATTCAAACAGGTTGCTTGAAATGTTGCACTTCTCTCCAGCTTTACTAAAGAATAGGAAAAAGGGGCAAATATTTGCTTTTTAATGCAAAAACCAAAGTGTTTCTCTCCTAAACATTTATGATTTGATTATGCTGACATTTAAGTGACTTTGGAAGCACCAGAGGGTGTGCAGGAGGGCAGAAGTCCACCACATTGAACAGTGAATTCTCACAAATATCCATTCTTACCATAAGGCCTATATTGTTGAAAAAATGCAACTCCTCTACAAAATCACATCCTACTGCATTTATTGCATATATAATTTCTGTTTATTCTGTGAAGTTTTTGTTTTTGATGTGTAATGTCTGATTTCATTTAATATTATTAGTTTTGTATTCAGTGAATGATGTGTAGGTAATAAAGGAAGAGATATTCAAAAGTATGACTAGTGTGTCAGAAAGTGCTCCTTAACACGATTGTGTAGTTTTGTATAGACTTCCTTAAAATGTACTGTGGATAGATACGCCTCTAAATGAAATGTTTTGCATTTTAAAGTAAATAACATTTAGTTTAGAGGCATATTTAGCCACATTCTGTGACACTAGGAAAGTTAGTCACATGCCACATCGTGGAGGTTGGCATAATGGTTAAGGTGTTTACAGACAGAAGGTGCAGGGTTTGATTTTCAAATGGGATAATTGGCTAGGCTTAAAATGGCCCACAAAGGTGAGTTGTCTACTAGCCTATGAACCTAAAAGCAGTTACGTAAAGAAGTACTTGGCACAATGCTATTCATTCTTGAATACCTCCATAGTTTTTTTGAAGTATTTTGCAGTTTATTTTAGATTTTGTTACAGTTTGTATAGTTCATGTTAACTTTTTCCTGTATTTTAAAAGTATATCAAAGTTGTTTGAATCTTGTGTACATAAAGCTTTTATGGATAAAAACCTAGATCAGATTAAAATGACTGAGGGCCCGTGGCTTTCTTATGAGCCAAATGTTATTAGAGAAGGAAGTCGGCTAAATCAAAATAATTTCAGATGCTTTTTTTAAATGATACTGGGGACTTTGTAATTTGCTTAAAACACTTAAGATTACTTGTGGTAACAAATTAGTAACTGGTAATGCAATATTTTTGTAAGCTTCCATAGATAATCTGTTTGGTACAGATGCTACAGAAAGATGATAGATTGCACCTAGTTACAGTCAAAGAAGGGTTTCCACTTTGGATCTATTAGATATTATCCTTTCTTACAATGTATTTTACTTTATTAGGGATGAATTAGCAATGTGACTGAGTGGCTTAGAGCATCCAGTTATGACCATGTTTTTGCAGCGGATTACCTGTCAAAAAGTGTTTGCATAAAGTATATGCATATGTATAAATGCTTTATGGACAGTATAATTATATATAGAAAATGCTTATGAGATTGTTGTAATATTTATATCCCCATATTATAAGTTCACTACAAGTATTTCATTTTAGATGCAAGAATTTTACTGTTGAGTAAATTTTAGAGGATAGTAAATCTGAAATTGATTTTATTTCAACATTTGCTATCCCTATCCCATTAACAGAAGTATTCCCTGCAGCAAATGGTTTAGGATTGGTAGGAGGACCACTATGGATACAGACTTGTACAGTGAGAGTAGCATGACTGGGACAAAGGGGCTGTCCATTACAGCTAGTACAGAGTAGAGCCAGTACATAGAGGGTGTGAAAGTAGCATGGCTAGGACAAAGGGGCTGTCCATTACAGCTAGTACAGAGTAGAGCCAGTACACAGTGTTGCAACACAAAACAGAGACTTGTTCACTTGAAATGTTGCAGAAATTACTATAATAAAAGCTGTATTAATGAAACCTTAGTACAACTTAAGCCAAGATAGGGAGAAAATAGCTGGAGAACATCCAGTTATTCCATTTAGGAGAAATGCCACCATTTACTGGTTTACAACAAACTCGAAATTAAAGCTGCAAGAATCTTCCTTGTGGTGAGTGCAAATGTTGTAAATATTACCAAGAATGTTAATTTCTTTTTTTGTACCCAACAACAGGATGGAAATAAAAGTCCCAATGATTTTTTTTTTGTGCTATCAAGGATTTGTCTTGTATATTTGCTTTATATATCTGCTTGTAACTGTCAGCTGGTAAACCTATCCAAACAATTAGAGAAAGGATAAGAGAACCTGTTTTAGGTATTAAAAATGCAAATGTTTAGAATGTTTTAGCCAAGTGTATAATACCATACATTATCATTCATGGACATGCAAAATTGTATAATAAAAAAATATGGGTATTAATATATTGTGCATCTTGGAGAGCAAATGGCAGTGAGTTTTTTAAATCTGTTTAATGCCCTGGTATGAATTATATGTTTAGTACTGTACCTTTATTAATATGCAGGGCAGTACATTTATATAACTAAAGCAGTCTTACTTGGAGGTATTAAATTGTCATTTGACAGCAATTTAATTTTTATAAAGGGTGTGCTTTTGTAAGCATTTTATCTTGGCAAACTACTTTTGCAATAGGCAAAGTGAAATATGTATTGATTGAGCTTGGAATAAAGTTGTTTTGTTGTTTGATTGGAAACATGTTCTTTTTATTTTTATATTTCCTACTGCTGATATTTCCTGCATATTTTGGCACTTGCTAAAGCGTGTAAACAACTGGCTTACTGACGGAACCCACACTGTAGAAGTAGCCAACTCCAAATCCACCTCCAGACAAGTGGAGTACCTCAGGATTCAGTTCTGGGACTGCTCTTGTTTGGCATCTACTTCTCTGAAGTACAGGCCAACACTAAGGGACTCTGGCTAACAAAGTTCGCAGATGACTGCAAACTGGGAGCCATTAATGAATCCCCAAATTATGTGGATATTCTACAAAAGGGCCTTACAGAAACAGATGCTTGGTGCCAGAGCCATGGGCTCAAACTCAATGCCAAGAAATGTATAGTTATCCCCTATGGGGAAAAAACATGTACCTGTGAATTACCACATAGGCGGCAGTACAATAAACACCAAAAGTGTGATAAGAGACTTTGGGGACACAGGTGGACAGTGGTCTCACCTTCGATAACCACATTGCCATAACAGTCAGGAAGTCCTTCTGTGTGGCACACCTCATCACGAAGGGCTTTTCATCCAGAAAAAAGGTTATTCTCCCACTGTACTCATCCCTCATTAGACCCATTATGGAATAAAACACCCCGTTTGGTATGTACCTCTCAAGACATCTGCAACAACTGGAAAGGCCGCAGAAATACCTCATTAAAAGAATCGCAGGCCTAAAGCAGATGCCCTATGTTGATCGTCTAAAAAAACTCCACTTATACTCTGTCGCATATCGTCTACTTGGAGGCGATCTCTGCTTAACATACAAGGCCATGTCAAATCCAGAGCTGTTGGACATGCTACACGTAAAAGAAATCCCAGTCCCTCAGAGACACACGCTCCAGGGATCTAAACCTTGTCGTCACAATGAACAAAACATGCTGGAGGGATAGGTCCCTGACCCAGAGACTCCCCAGACTCTGGAATAGACTGCCTATACATGTCAAGCAGAGTGCCTCTTTGGCCCTCTTCAAAAGGAACCTTGATGATTGGATGGAAGATGGGAAATTCACCCTGGGGATCACGTCGGTCACGCTGCTAGACAGGGGTCCAGGGAAGTAAATACTGTGTGGTTAGAAATAGCCAGGGAATGGTTATGGCTAGGTTTGTATAGGCCCTAGGGCCGATAGCCTAGTACCAACCTATGAACTTATAAAATACGTATACTCTCATTTTGGATAAATCCTTGTCACACTTCTAACAAGGACTTTGATAGAGGTGTGAAAAGCATTTATCTGAGCCAGTGTGTATATATGTGCACGTATCTAGCTATAATACGCATATTTATTTGTTTTTGTTTGTGTGTGTGTGTGTGTGTGTGTGTGTGTGTGTATATAATTTATATATATATATATATGTATATGTATATGTATATATATATATATATATATATATATATATATATATATATATTATAATGTATATATAATCTCTGCTTGAGCGCCTTCTGTGTGGAGTCTTCATTCCTCCCCATGGTCGAGTAGTGTTCGAAAGACATGTGTGAATGGGCCTGCCTTCATTGAAGGTTGGGCATCGAGCTGGTACCTTGGCACCATAAAAATCTACTGCCAGTCATTAGCAGACTGGAGTTCCGCTGTGGCGACTCCTAATCAGGAAAAGCCGAAAGAAAAACTCTGTCTCTCTCTAAATGTGTGTGTGTGTGTGTGTGTGTGTGTGTGTACATGTGTGTGTGTATGTGTATGTGTGTGTGTATATATATATATATATATATATATATATATATATATATATATATAATGAGAACACATATTGTATATAAATCGGGGTCAGGTAGCCTGCTGTGTTGGCCTGCATTATTGGTACAAATCAGGTACCAGTGGCAACAACACTCTGCCCTAACAAAGCATAAGCAGCCCTTTTGTTGTGTTTCCTATCCTCTGTCTTCTTTCTAGAGGCACATTCATAGAAAATACATGGTGCACAAGTCGTTGTACTATTAGCTAATACGTCTGTAGTAATTTGATTTATGAGACATTAAGAAGCTTTGTCCTGAAATGATCTCTACCAGGTCAAAGGTCAGCATGTCTGTAAGCAAAATGTGTAAGGTGCCCATAGCCGCTCAGTATTGCTTCCCAAAGAAAAGGGTTGTTACTGTCCCATCCATTGTTGCCAATACCTTGTCAAATGTGGATGAAAACATTTCCTCCATTTTCGCTGTGTGATGCATTAGAATTGGCAGGTGTCTTGTCATTCCATTAGTTATATATACTCCTGCTGTGTATGACTGGTACACACGGTAATGTTTTACAGTGTATGAAAGCTGTTTACAAAATCTTTTTTTCAGTAAAATGTTTTGTGCCTTTTTGTATTTTTTTTTTTTTTACAGAAAGGCAGTATTTTTCTTTGGTTCATGCCTGCAATTTTATCATCACTGCAGTGGAAGTGCTGTACAAATATAGTATACCAATGGCAATGTTCAGGTTTCTGAACATAACCAGCATGTTATGTGATGTAGATATGGCATGGCTGTCAGAAATTCACCTTGAGAGTAAAGCCAGGTGATACTTGACAGGTGAATCTTGTCATGCATATTGAGAAATATTTGAAAGCTGTAATAATTAGGCCTCTCAGCAGAGAAGTTCAGAAGTTCATAGCTGGCTTGTCGTTTTGCTGATCTTTGAAGTGTAAGCAGTGCACTCCATGTACCATGATGCTGTTCTGTCATAACTCTGATAATTCTCTCTACCAAAGGCCAAGTATAGGCTTTTTGTAAAAAATACAACTGTCCCAATGACACTTTGATGGTAACAGCATACTGCAAACAGGTAGAATTCCATTCATAATGAAGGACCTTAGTGCACTGCAAATTCATTAAAATTTAAAGTCTTAATGTGAACATATGCCATACTGCTCAACAGTCCGTAATTTTGCAGGATATCCCTGACTTTTGCCTCATACTTTTGCCATGTGTCCCTCTTAAAAATGTCTGATTTCCTGGTAAATTACATCAGTTAGTAATGCTGGTCATTAGATTTACATGCTTCTTATTGTTTTAAAGTACATATTGACACAAAACCTGTTTTATAAACCTTTTAAGTAAATTTGAATAATAATTAAGAATTGTACAAAGAGACTGAGAATTATAATATATATGCTTGAGGAAACAACCAAAGCAAGCATGATTCAGTACCTTATAAAAAAAAAAGCCTAGAGTGTGTTTGTGTGTGTTTGTGTTTGTCGGGGTGCTCTGACTGGGTCTACAGAACCCATTTTCAGCAGAGGCCTGGGGAAAAAAGCTCCACATATAGTACAATACAAATACAGTATAATCCAATAGAATAAAGATTACACTAGAAATACTACACAAAAAAGTTGAAAGAACAGACTGCTGCAATATGTTGTAATATATTACTACACATCTAAACAGTTCTATACAGTTGAAACATTACAGATGAATAATAGTCACTCTCCTCATACATGATGTAGAAATAGCAGCCAGAAAGTTAGTGATGCAGACATATGGCAAGAGAGAGCTAAGAAGAATAGAGGCAATAAAGCCTGAGTAGCAGCTTAAGGATATGGTATAGAAGCAGAGAAGAAGTTAGAGCTTTAGCATCTTGTCTGTGAGGGATTGAAATGTGAGAGAAGAGGAAGGACCTGAACATTAGGCAGGCTTTATGCAGGAGCAGAGTCATGTATTTTTGAGATGATTTTTTTTAAAGAGGCTTTGAAATGGGTTAGACCAGGAATAAACCTGGTAGCTTGAGGTAGTGGATTCCAATGTATAGAGACAGTATGAATACAGAGTGTTTTTTTTATGGGTTTTGAGATAGCTAAGAGATTTGTCTTCTGATTGTAGGGATCAATTTGGTGTGTGAGGTTTGACTAGATTGGCTAGTGCAGGACAAGCATTAGGCTTGAAAATAAAGTTGTCCAAGGTGAATAGATGAACTACCAAATCAACTTGCTTTTATTCAAGTCACTTTAATTCTAGGACTGGTTTACAGTGGTGTGTGTGATATTTAGAGTTTGTGGCAAATTTTGCAACTTTGTTGTAGCACTGTTCCAACTTGCTTAGGGTAGAATTTTTGTAAGTTAGTTAAGATAGGGGCACCATACAGAAGAGAGGGAAGTAAAAAATGTTTTTGCAAGGGTAGTTTTGGTTGCTGCAGTAAAAAAAAAATGTTTCCATACGAGTCCCAGTTTTTGATGAGTTTTCTGTATATCTTGCTGTATATGGGGTCAAATGAAAGTTTGTCAGTGATAACACCTAGAAGTTTGATTTCTTGCACTATTTCTATGGCAGTGTTGTAAGATGCAAGGATCAGTCACAAGGGATGTATTTTTGGGATGAAAGAGTACTAGTTTTGTCTTCTTTGGATTAAGAAAGAGTTGGGCATTTCTTAGCCAGGATTCGACTGTGTACAAAAGTAAGGGGTGAGACACTGTGCCAAAGTCCTTGGAGAGATCAAGGAATACTGAGGCTGTATAGCATCCTGCATCTCTGGCCTTGTTCAGTGTCTGTAAAAGGGAATAGGGCTGTACGTATGCTGTGGCTAGGTCGGAAGCCATGTTGGGTTTTGATTAAAAGATTGTTTTGCAATAGATATTGCATTACCTGCTGATGGATATCTCTCTCGAATTTTGGATATGGGTGACAAGATGGATATAGCATGGAAATTGGATGAATCAAGAGTTGCCCCCTTTGTGGAAGGGGATGATGCGAGATTGTTTCCGTGTGGTAGGTACTTCTGATTCAGATAAAGACCTATTTATAAGGACACTGCTTGGGTAGGCAACTGAGTTAGCAGCCAGTTTGAGGTAGTATGGGGGAAGATTGTCAGCTGAAGTAGAGCAGAGTTTTAGTTTTTGTAGCAGTTTCTTAATAGTGTCAGTGGGTATGGGCTGAAATGAGAATGGGGCTTGTATGACATTTTGTTGAGTATGGGGGTTAGTAATGACAGGGTTAGAAGTAGTTGATGGCCTAGGGTCTGTCTGAATAGGTTGAAGGGGGGGTCCAGCATTAGGGGTGTTGGTTAGTAGGTTTGAAATTGATTTTCTGAAGTGCTTGTTAAAGTTTTTGGCTATTTGTTTGGGAGGGGTTATCAGGTGATAGGGTGTGCTCTCCATTTCTTCCAGGGTTAAGTAGAGAAGATATGGAGTGCCAAAATTTGATTTTATGCTGGAATTGAAGCTGGGAATAATATGACTTCTTAGTGTTGTCACTTTTTTACATAGTGTTTTGACATTAACATGATTTTGTTCATTTTTGTTTTGTTTCCAGGTTGACCAGGCTAGGTCCCTTTGCTTCATCAGTGTTTACATTCCTTCGAGAGCCATGGTACTGAGTTCTGTTTGATTCTTTTCTTACGAATGGGAGCTGGTGTATTAAGTATGTGAAGGAAGGTATTTAAAGTATAGTACAGTATCATTAAGGGGTAGTTGTTTAAGGGGTGTCCAGTCTATTTCCTGTTGAATTTATGCTGACAAAAATTGAGTTCCTTACTGATTTTTATAGTGTGTACTTAGTTGTTGGGAATTTGTTGTTCTAAGGGAGTAAGCTGGTAGATCGCTGAAGGAGCTAGGCAGTGTACCAGAAGAGGGGTAATTAGGGTGGAATATTAGAATCCAGTCTAAGGTGGATTGGCAGGCAAGATCTTTGCTGTATTTTGTTGGAGCATTGATAAGCTGAGAAAATTTATACTATTTGTGGGGGCGTCTGAAGCTATGGTTTACCAATTTATATTTACGTCTCCTAAGATTTTTGTTTCAAGATTTTATTGTTTGGGATGCCCAGGATAAAATGTTTTCCAACACTGGTATATTGTTACCTGGTGGGATATATATTACTATTATGCAAATCCTTTTTGATATATTAAGGTTCAAAAAGAGATTAGTACCTCAGCATTGGAAAAAATGGGTATATTACTGGTATAGGGTGTGATGCTGGGTGTAGAGGGATCTAGAAGTGCTATCCCTCCTCCTTTTTTTGCATCTCCCTCTTCTGGCTATTGCAAAGTTTGGCAGTATTATTTCTGAGTCTTTTACATTGGGATATAGCCATGTTTCAGTAAGGGCTAGTATGTCAGGTTTATTTTGATCAATCCAGGCATGCAGTGGAGCTATTTTATTAAATAAACATACTTACACTTAACCTTTGAAGTATAAGTCTTTAATCCTAACCACAACATTAACCCCAGATGGTGGGTCAGGGTTAAGATGTACGTCTCCACATTTGAGTAGATAGGTAATGAGGAATGCGTACCATGGGGAGTGTTTTTTTTTATTACTAGGTGAGAGTACTGGTGTCAACTGTGGTTTCATAGGAGGTGAGGAGCCCAGTTTGTAGCTTGAGTAGAATGGGAGGGTATAGGGTAAAAGCTGGGAGGAGATATGTGAGAAGCTGTGTTTATTGGGGAGAGGGTTAGAGGAGGTTGTTGATGTGTATTGGTGTTTGGGGTTTGCAAAGATATAGCTGTAGTGAGGCTGAGAATTAAGAGTAAAGAAGCTGGGCAGGTTAGGAGGAGCATGTCAACTGTGGTAGTGGATTTAAACATAGCAAAAGTGGAATCTGTGTTTTTGAATTTAGTATCAGGTGTAGATAGAGATTGTTATGTGATGTGTGCAGGTCAAGGTAAGGTTGGAATGTTTTGACTTTTAGAGTGGACTTGGACAATATGGTTAGGTGTTTTACCTTTCAGTTTGTGATGAGGATGAGTGGGGGAGATGATTGGTCAGTAGCAAATTTATGGTGCATTTCTAGTTTGTGTGTATAGTAGAAGAGAAGGTGGTAAGCCTGGAGTTAATGCAAAATAGTTTCAGGTGGTGATTTATATTGTGATGGTAAAGTAGAGTAAGATGCAAAAAAGTATAGTAGTGTGCACATGTTCAAGGGGATGGATGTAAGGGAGAGCAGATAAGTTTGGCTAAATAAAAGAAAGTAAGTTGTGCATGAAATGTGGGTGTGGAGGGGGAGTGGTTTGCTTAGGATAACTGAGAGGTAAGAACCCCCCCCAGATTGTTTATCACCATAAACAATCAGTGAGGTAGGATGTTCATGGATACAAAAGACATGTTATCTGAACTACTTGTCTGGAGTCACAGCATTTAATTTTATACTTATGGGCTTTTCAGTGTCTTTCCAGGGATATGTTACACTGATTAGAGTGAAATATGCTGAAGTGTTAATGTAGCTGTAGCTTCACCTTCAGCAGTAAAAGACCTATGAGTGTGGGTGGGGATATCCTTCCAGCAGATTCAACACTACAAAACAATGCACACTAGACTTGACAAATAAAGTTATTTGCATATTGTCTTACATAGATTTAACTTTATTTGTTGCTTGTGTACTTCTTGCCAACTACAAGTGAAATTCAGCCATGCAAGTAGTTCTTTTGGTCCCCAACCCCAGGGCCGTGGAGCACTTGGTACCGGGCCGTCAGGTAATTGAATGCCTGTGTGAGTGTGCAAGTGTCTGTCTGCGTGTGTGAGTGAATGTGTGCATGAAAGCAAGAGTGTGTGGGTGTGTGTGTTCGAGATCGGGAGAGTGAGGGCGATGTGTGAATGAATGCAGGTATAAGTGAGGAAGTGTCTGTGTGTGATAAGGAGAGTGAGAGCGATGTGTGAATGAGGAAGTGTGTGTGTAACCGAGAGAGTGAGTGCAATGTTTGAATGAATACAGGTATGAATGAGGGAGTGACTGTGAGAGATTGAAAAAGAGTGAGAGGGATGTGTATGAGTGAATGTGTGCATGAATGCAAACGAGACTGTGTGTGTGTTATGGATGAAAGGTACACAAACCTCATTGCTCCTGCCTCCAGCGACCTCGCTCTCTGTCTCTCTCGCTCGCGCTCACTGTCTCTCTCTCTCTCTCTCTCTCTCACTCGCTCGCTCTCCCTCTCTCCCTCTCCCTCTCTGTCTGTCTCGCGCGCTCTCTCTCCCCCTCTCTGTCTGTCTCTCTCTCCCTCTGTCTCGCGCGCGCTCTCTCTCCCTCTGTCTCGCGCGCTCTCTCCCTCTCCCTCTGTCTCGCGCGCTCTCTCTCCCCCTCTCTGTCTGTCTCGCGCGCTCTCTCTCCCCCTCTCTGTCTGTCTCGCGCGCTCTCTCTCCCCCTCTCTGTCTGTCTCGCGCGCTCTCTCTCCCCCTCTCT
>NC_056730.1:930541699-930561699 GCF_019279795.1 Protopterus annectens
TCTCTCCCTGTCTCGCGCATGCTCTCTGTCTTTCTCCCTGTCTCTCTTGCGCTCTCTCTCTACCTGTCTCGCGCATGCTCTCTCTGTCATGCGCTCTCTCTCTCTCCCTCTCTGTCTCGCGCTCTCTCTCTCTCGCTCTCTCTGTCTTGCTCTCTCTCTCTCTGTCTTGCTCTCTCTCTCTCTGTCTTGCACTCTCTCTCTCTGTCTGCCTCGCGCTCGCTCTCTCACGCTTGCTCTCGCTCTAACAGAATTTGTCTTGGCATGCATTTTTCTTAAGGATATGAGGTCTGAAATACAAATGTATATCATTATTTAATAACTTTTTAGTCCTCCGATCATCCCAGTGATTTACAAGAAAATCACAAGTTATGAGGATCAGACCAAAACTCAGAGGGCAAAATCTGGACATTCTGCGAAAATCTGTACAGTTGAGAGGTAGAAGTACCTCTTAGATAAAGAAATCTGGGCAAAGCCAAAAGTAATGGGGGGGGACAAAGGCCAAAAATAGGAACCCTTTTAAGTACTGCTTTTACAAACTTTGAAAGTTGATAGAAATACAGGTTTTGCATTAGCATGAATTTTCTGAAGGGTATGAAGTATGAAACTCAACTGTCTGTCATTTTCTGACTTCAGCCTCAATGATTTGCTAGAAAACAATTTTCTGAAAAAAGACCAAAAATATGAGGTAAAAAATCTGTACAGTTGAGAGGTTTGGTGGGCAGAGCTAAATAGGACAGATTTTAAATATTGCTCTTATAAACATAAAATCAGTAAGATTGCCATTAGGTTGCCTTACCTCTCTACCATAGTAGATCAATGTTATGCTGTTAAGCAGAATGTACACTTTTTTTCCTGTAATTATTGCCAACTGTCTTTTATTGTCCTTTGGAGCTTTTCCTCCCCGGGTCTGGCCACCTCGTTAAACAAATATCAAATAAATATCTAGTTTATTATGCACACCACGAGATGGGCAGTCCATGGAAGATTCTTACATTGATACCGGTCCTTGGTGCAAAAAAGGTTTGAGACCACTGCTTTAAGTAGTGTGATATGATAAGTCTGACTCCTGCTGCTGGTGCAGAAGGTACTATATTACATAGCATTGGCTTAATGTGGTGCTGTTGACTTTGTAGTATATTAGTAGTGGTATATGTCTCTGTAATATGTATCTGTAGATGTGTTGGACTGTTTTATATGCAATATATGTATTTCCTTTATCTTTGCATGTCATATCACATAATTTAATTTACATCAGGCAAATATAGACTTGCTTATGCTGTAACATGTATATAGACTGTGACACTATTTACTTAATTAATATTAATAATTTGACAATTGAGGAGATTGCATGGCCTGAAGACTCTTTTCAACAGTGATGTAGGCCTCTAAGAAACCTTCTCAAGATCAGAGTTGCTGAGAAACATTATTATATAATTTGAAAAAGAAAAATGCAATTTGTATGTGTGGTATAGATGGGTAGAAGGTTAATATGTAAAAGCTGTTGTCATGGCTGTGTGATGGCTTGGTAGGGTCATTGTTTAACTGAGCATTAAATGAGGCAATATTTCTGCTGATGAAGGGATGAATCAGTGTTTGAAAAAGTAGGCCCTTTACGATGAGTGAGCTGCCATTTTGAAGGAATGGGGATAGTGAGTCATTGGATTGGATTTCTTATGTAAGTTTTAGGAAGATGGCGGTAGTTAGAAATTGGGTACTTTAAAGTAAAAGTAACTGTATCTACCATAATTTATTTCTTATTTAAATTTAAGCAGGTAAGTGGACTGGTCGTGGGACCATTTTCAGCCATGACCTGAACCATAGACAAGGTAATAACAAAGACAAATTTACCGCTATTAAACATAATGCAAGGAATACAGTGATGTACCTCCTAAGAGGAGTATGTAGTTGCTAAGGAATGCAATGAAAGGTTAAACTGTAAGTAAAAACATTGAAGAAACCCATTAACTAATTTTAAGAAAACATTGAATAAACTCACTTTACAGTACATATTACTTAATAACTGAATGTTTAGCATGATATTGTATCGATTCATCAGTAAATGCACAGGTCTTTAGTATTTTTTTTTTTTAAAGACTGGTAATGTCAGCAAGTGACATTGATATACTGGGTAATGCATATCTGAATTTTAGAACAAAATGTTTTTCACAGTATTTGTTCAAGAGCCAGAACTGAGAAGGTAGAAGTTTGGCTATTCAGTATTAACGGACTTATGTTTTTACTTTTACAGTTTGAGTATTGGTTATGGTGGAGGAGCAGCCAGAGTCATTCATATTTGATGTAGGAGCCTGTGGCAATTTTGGTTTCTGAGCGAGCTTTTATTGAGGGCAGTTATGGATAGGCTATGGACTGCTTCAAAAGAAGTAGTTTTAGTTTTATCAGAATTAAATGTTGGTATGTTGTCAGATATTCTGAAAAATCCTTGCGAAAAGCAGTTTGTATAAATACTTGTTTCTGGTCAGATGTTTTGCCTGCTGTCAATAAGGAAGATAATTTGCATGTAGATTAATGTAGGTGTTATACAGATGAAGATTAAGGGATTTTACAATAATGAAGATAGAATGATCTTTAAAACAGGGCCACAAAGACCAGCCACATTAATTCATGTTTGAGAACAAGTATGGCCCACTTTTATATAGTTTTGGAGATGGGGTAGCTAGTAAGTCATAAGTGGACTTCATTTCCATTTGAAGATTTTAAGGTTTTTGAATGAGTAAACACAATCCAAGACATTGCGTACCACTTTAAAGGATGGATGCATGCATTCACATTTTTTTTTTTGCAGAAACTCATTTTCCTTTCTACAAACTGATTCCTTTGCTGACAAATATAAAAAAATGACACTGCTGTTTCTTCCCTTCCATGGCATTTGGATCCTATCCAGCTTTGTCAACGTACATCACTCTGGATGTGAATGGAAAGTGATACGTTCTTTAGGAATTAGTCTCTCACGTTCTACTTTTATCTTACTCATTACATTTTAAGACTTTTTATCTAGGAAAATCTATATAGCAAGAAATTTGAAGTTCTTAATTGTTTCATGTCCAGCAAAAGCAATGTCTTTCGACTTTTCCCAGTTACGAGGCACCACAGTCTGCAGATTGATTGGCAGTGGTGTTTTTACATTGTCGAGTTGTCAGCCTGGCACCCAACCTTCATAGAAGGCACACACATGCACCTACCTGCATGTCTTTAAAACTCACTCAGCCATAGGGAGGACATGCAGACTCCGCACAGAAGGCACTCCAACAGAGAATCAAACCGGAGAACATCTTGCTGTGAGGTGACAATGCTAACTGCTGCACCACTGCGGCCATCCATTAGGTCATAGTTTTGTTATGTGTAGCCTTTTAATTTGTACCATCATTTATAGGCGCCTTCTTTCCCATTCTTGTGGATCAACCTATTCTGCCTTTAGTGATTTGCAATCTTTTTTTTTTTTTTTTTTTTTTTTTACAGTCTAGTCTCTCATAGTGAAGAAACCAGATACCAATGGCAGAAATGTGGTGAAATGATGTGCTAACTGATTTTTAGTGTTTCACAAAAGGTAATTTAAAAGAGAAACGCACCCACAGACTCAAAAAAAAAAATTGGTTTGGTGTTTCCTGCATTTTAACACCACTCTAGGACTATTTACAGGTTTTTTAAAATATTTTTATACGTAATTTCTGAGTCTAACCACATGGGGTCTGGCATCTTGATATAATTCTGATTGTTTAGGCTGTCCCATAATGCATTGATTGTCTGTATAAAAAAAAATGTCATGCACTCCTATTTCTTCCTAAAGCTGCTGTCACTGCATTGATTTTACATGCATACACTGCTGTTTTTCAGTCAAAGTAACATTTCATGCCATTCCATAACTACTTAAAACACACAGTGCAAATGCCGCAGAACAGACATTCAAAGTGCTTTTTACCACTGCTACTTTTGTATAATGGCTAAACGGCAGTGTTTTGTGAAGCCTGAATTGTACTACTTTGACACCTCTCCCATCCCCTTCATACCTAACTTCCCTAGCTGTCAAGTGCTAAGGGTAATTTTGAGATGTTAGCACCTGTGATTGACAGCCCACAGCAGGAGACGTGACTCCTGTACTGTTTCCTTGTTCTAGCCTTTACTTTCTGTATGGGTAGGGGAAGGACCAGGGAGCTGTGACATCACAGCATGGGTGGATTTTTAGGAATGTCATGGAGAGGTCAGTTTGGGGAACTTTGGTGGAATCTTTCTTGAGTAGGGGATATAACTAAGATATTTTAAACAGATGTTTTGATAAATTAGTTAAAAGAGTTAAGCTTTTTGATGGTGTAAATAGTTACTTTCCCTGCAAAAATGTGGCTCAATATAATGGTAATAATAACTGTAAGGAAAATATGTATTTTGTAACCACTTATGGTTGTTTTACTTCTCAATTTCTTGATATAGTAAAACAATTTTGGTCTTTTTTACTTTCTTGTAAAAATGTGGAACAGTGGCTGAATGTTAATTTACAATTTTCCTATCGGAGAGGTAGAAATATAAAAAATGTTTTGGTTAAAAGTAAATTTATTTTGCCTCCACCTTCATTATATAAAGAACCATGCCAAGTTGGCACTTTCCCTTGTGGAAATTGCAAAGGTTGCAAATATATCACATCATGCTTTCCATTTATTAATGATGTTAAGTTTACTCCTGTTAAGCAGTTTTGTTGTAAGTCAGTAGGGGTTATTTATGCTCTATGTTGTCCATGTAATATGTATTACATAGGAGAAACAAAAAGGGCCTTCAAACTGAGATTGTTAGAGCATATAAGGGACATTAAGAATGGTAATATTGAAAGCCCTGTAGCTTTGCATTTTTTAGAATGTCATAACAGAAATAGTGAAGGTTTAAAAGCCACTATTTTAGAACAAGTTAAGCCAATAATGTATTGTCAGCAGGATGTTAAAACTGTGTTACTGCAAAAAGAAGCTCTGCTTATTTTAAAGTATAAAACTATGTCTCCTTGTGGGCTCAATGCTGAGTTCAATTGGAGAGTGTTGCTTAATTAATTGCTTAATTGTTTAATTGAGTTACTAGTTTGTTATAAAATGTGGATGCTTGTATACAATTTTATTCTCCTTGAAGGCTTTGGCCGAGACGTCAGAGATTTTATTAAAGAACTTTTTGGATACTGTGGTCGTTGTTTGCTACAGTTTGGGGAAGGAATTGGCCAGTAAACTACCTGTTCTCATTGGTGTTGATGACATCAATGAATTGGAGACTGCAGCAAACTTTACCAGGGAAGGACAAAAGGTTTTTGAAAGTGAAACCACCACAGTACAGTAATGTACTGTTCTAGTGGAGAGAAACAGTCTATTTAAAATATTTTAAATGCTGTATTGTTGTTTATTCATAGGGAGAAATGGGACTGAAAAGTTGAGCATTTAATAATAGAATCCCATTGTTGTCCTTTAAGATCTGTTGTGTAGCTAAACAGTAATGAAAATACTGGATTGTATTTACAAGATGGCAAAGAATACAGGCAAGGCAGTGCCACTGGAAGAGGTCTTGGATACTTTGTCTAGATATTCTCCTAGAATGACAGTAAGTAAATGTAAAGAAAATGTTGCATGAGAGGAAGGGGCATGATAATATCTTTTGAGGACAAGTAATGCATTACGGGAAAGAAATGACCTAGCCAAGCAATAGTCGCATCATTCTGTCTGCTACATTAGTTCATTTTGGGATAGAAAATGAGATTAATACAAACTGAACTGTAAAGATATTAGCATGAACAGTTACACATAGGTTGTTGTGAACTGTGGCTTGGGACTGGCATTGAGTTGTGACAGACTGCTGCTTAATATGATGTAGTTTGCTTTGGAATTATTCCTGTTACAGGGTTTGCTGAGGTTACCAAGTTGATTTTTACTTTAAAGGAGACAGCTTTGTGGTCAGACCTCACTAGTAAGGATGTGACACTGAGGGAGGGGGGGGGGGGTGTGCAGCACTCTCAAATATTGGTGAGTATCAGGCCCAGTGTGTTAGAACCTGTGGTGGGTGTGCACCCTTTCTGCTCAAGGGGATTTGTGGTAATGAAGTCTAGGAATTGTTGTGCCTGTGAGTATAAGACAGTATATGTTTCCCAGTCTGTAGAGGGGTAGTTAGTCTGCTATGAATAGGTCTAGGTGTGAGCTATGGGATTTTAGGGATATAAAGGGTGACATGTAGCTTGCTAGGATATGGCATGGGACTTTGTCTATGGTGATCTACATGTAGATAAATTCCAGGGCATGATCCTGTTAAACAAGCAGAGTTTTATGCTGGTTACTAATGTATATTGACTCCACCTTTTGTCCCTGTCTGTCCAGCTGATGGTCTAATGTGTTGAAGACACTGAAGCCTTGCACTGTCAAGAGTACTTTCTGTAGATTTAAACCATGTCTCAGTAACCGCACAGATGTCTACTCTCTCCAAAGTGAGGAGAGCTTGTAGGGTGTGGAGTTTCTTGTTTAGGCTCCAGGCATTGAACAGCAACACCTTTAGGTTGTATTTGCTACGTTGGTAGGTTTGTCCATTTGGCATTGCCTAAAAGAAGGCTGTAAGGAGGTAGAGTGTGAGTCGGTTTTTAGAAGCCTAGGGGCAATGGGTGGAGACCATCCTTTGGAAAGCAGTGTGGTTTGTTAACCATGTTGTGTTGACAGATATTGAGTCCTTCTGGAAAGACGCCAGAAATTAAGCCAATTAGTCAGTCATCTTTTGTATGTACTCTGGCATCCACCTCGGTGAAGGTAGACTCCTGCTCAGTGCAAGGCCTATACCTGCCTGAGACACATATATGGAGAGATCAATAATATCTCTTTTCACATAGTCATGGGAAGTGCATTTTGGATCAATAATGTCCACATGGACTCTGATTTAAAAAAAAAAAAAAAACAATTACTAGCACCTGTGGTATAGTAGTGACTTGTATGTGTGTAACTTTGCAGATCCTGGCTCCAGATAAGCAGCTAACCGTTATCTTCTCTTTGTTCACTCTGCTGAGTAGGGCATTTGTGTGTCTTGTACAGGGGTGGTCCCCTATGACAAGAGTCCTGGGTAATGTGCTGGCTTGCCTTATGGGCTTTGCTGTTGGGACTGCATTCGGTGTAGGCTTATATGTGGTTTTGTGTGTTGCTTTTGGTGAGTACTTTATAGTTTGCTGAGGAGATGTGTTGCTGTTTATAAACTTAGGAGGTCTTTCAGGTGTGGGAACATAGACCAACCTATGCTGAGGCACTAAAAGCTATGTGTGTGGTGGACACGCTGTATGTGGTGGATGTAATCTGTGTGCTAGTGTCAACTGTATTTATATGTATGCAAGATCTTTTACCTCCAGTTATTCATTTTATGTGCATCTCTCATGTATTGTTTGTTTCTTGCACTATTAAATGGTTGTCTGAACATGAGGCACTTGCTGCGTTGTTTCAGGATGCCCATATTTACCAAGCTGGCTACAGAGACTTTTGGAAATTGCATATCGATATTGTTTAGACCTTTATTTGGGTGGGATCTCTAAAGATACAGTCTTCAGAGTTTGCAGATCTCTGGGCTTTGGCTTGGTTCCTGTGCTATTCCGTATCCTTATTTGGATAAAGGGAAGCTTCTTTGTTCACCAGTGGGAGTGGGGAGCACTGAGCAGCCTATTTGTCCCTAAATCAGTGGTTCCAGCCAGAAACTTGTAGTCTATTCGCCATTTTGGGTCAATTCCTAGCTCTTTTCAACCCCCTGCTATAAAGCCCGCTTTAGCGCAGAGTTGCCCATAGAGCACCATCGGGCAGCGCCGGTTAAACAAGGTTAAACTATTTCTGGCTCCGTAAAGTCTGCTCTTCAATTTTTCCCTTGGAACTTCTCTACTTGCAATCTAAACAGTCTATTCTCTATCTCAAAAGCTCAGCACTTGCTCCTAAAGCATTTTTATATAGGTAAAGTACTTGTATACTAAACAAAGTATTACATTAGCCTAGAATCCCCTTGAGTACCCATTTCCCTATAGGTCCCTTCTGACTCAGTTACACAGCAAACTTTTCACTTTTTCTAGCATGTCGAAGGGTCAGTTGCTAGCGTCCTCTCCTGTTCAGCTGGTGAATCTGGGCATCTTGAGGCAATGTTACAGTTGCCTCATGTACACAGACAACCCACTCCTTCTCCCACAAAACACAAATACATGTGAGAGATGCAACTATATAGCCAAACTGGAGGTTGAGCTCTCAACTCAGGACTGGCAAGACCAGACAGGAGGAGAAGGAAACCACGCGCACCACAAACCCAGTTTCACATAGAACTATCACAACTGCAAAACAAACACATAAACACACAAAGACATACTCGGAGGCACTGATCAAAAATCTATCAAAACTACAGAGGCCTCCAAACCAGACACCCAAGCGACTGCCACCTCAAGACATAAGACATGCAACACATAGTTCTCAAAGTCAGTGTGCTAAACAGTCACAGCCCTTAAGGCCAAACACAATGCCAGACACACTTGTTATAGGTGACTCCATAGTCACACACTGACGTCCCACTCACCAGACTGAACAAGGAAAAGATCACAGTAAGCTGCCTGTCGGGCGCTAGAATCCGCCACATAACACAAGCACTCAGGTCACTCCACAGCAAGTACAAGTATGACTCGGTCATTGTCCATGCTGGTGTGAACGACCTGAGACGTACCTCCCTGGACTACATGAAAAGAGACCTAGAGGAACTCAGATTATGTAGCCCAGGCCGGTATGACTCTGACCCTGAGCAGTATCCTACCCTCACCAAGAATGATGCCACAATACAGAGACAAAATGATCAGCTTTAATAATTGGCTTAATTACTGGTGTCATTCTAAGGGGATCCAATGTCTGTCTGCCTGGGATGACATGCTTGACAAGCCACGCTGCTTCGCAAGGGATGGCTTGCACCTGTCACCCCTGGGCTTCCAGATATTGGCAAAGACTCTTGCCACCCCTATAGTGCCTTTTTTAGGCAAGGCTCAAATGATAAACCTACCGCCCTAGAAAACAAAAATGGAAAAAAACTAAGGGTAATACTGCTCAATGCCAGAAGTCTAAACCTCAAGATGCACGACCTCGAAGCCCTCCTCAGTATGGAGAACATCAATGTCTGTGCTGTGACTGAAACCTGGTTCAAGGCTCCTGAGAGCACCCCAGCACTATCAGGTTATACCTCACATCATGCGTTCCGGCCACAAAATCCGGACTGAACCACAAAAGGAGGGGGAGTATCCATATTCATAAAGGATACCCACACCTCCAGGTTAGTGGCAATGCACGAAGCATCGGAGACCATCCAGGTGCAATTAACCATAGGTAAAACTGCCCTACAGTTTGTAGAATGCTACAGACCACCCTCTCAAACTCAGGAAACCCACACAGCCTTCCTGAAGACACTGGAGAGTATGAATGTCTCTCCAAACACCATCATATTGGGTGACTTCAACTACCCAAACATAGACTGGGAGCATTACTCAAGCCCCAACACCCTAGCCCAAAGGTTCCTGGAGTTCATAAACTCAAATGCTATGGAACAACTAGTCACCATTCCCACAAGAGGAGAACATATACTAGACTTGATCATCACAAACATGGGGACAAAATGCTCCACACCGGACGTATATCCCTCATTGGTGAGATCAGACCATAAATTAATCTCACTGGAGATCCACATCCCGCCCCCAACCCCAGCAAAAAAGACCGCAGTGAAGAACTTCTCAAAAGCAAACTTCACACTTCTTAAGACTGGAGTGGTATCCTTCAAGGCCCCTGAGCCAGTGGAAACCACAACCCACGCTGCTGAAACCCTTACAAATGCCTTCTACGAGCACCTTCAGGAATGTATGGATCAAGCAATCCCTAATAAAATCAAGACCCTTTCCACCAAAGGCAGGCGCCCGGTCTGGTGGACCCCAGCCATAAACAAACTCTACAACAAGAGGAGAAAGCTACTACATGACAGATCAAAATCCCTAAAAGGGAAGGCATCTCTGATCAATACTAGCAAAAAACTACGATTACTCATAAAATCATCCAAGGCCAACTTTGAGAGAAAAATCGCTAAAGACACAAAAGAGAATCATAAGGCCTTCTTTAGCTATGTTAGAAACCTGGGCGGAAACTCCCAGATATGCTCAGAATTAGTCCAAAATGATACAAAAATCACTGAACCCACAGACATTGCCAACATACTGGCAGACAGGTTCAGTGCAAATTTCTCCCCAAAAGGAGAAATATCTATCCCACCAGAGTCTAGCCTCCCAAACATCTCAGATGCCCAGGTGAGAGCTGCTCTCTCTAAAGCAAAAAACACAGCATCAATGGGACTGGACGGTGTCCCCGGCTGTGTGCTACACTAACTCAATGAGGAACTAAACCCACACATAAGGCTGCTGTTTAATCTTAGCCTTACTGCAGGATACATACCCAAAGAATGGCGTGCGGCAACTGTGGTCCCACTCCACAAAGGCGGTGCTTCTACGGACCCTGGAAATTACTGCCCCATAAGCTTGATGAGCCTCATCTGCAAAGCTATGGAGAGGATCATAATGGAACTCATAAATAAAGACATTGGGGACCTACAGACACTGGATCCTACCCAATTTGGCTTTGTCAAGGGCAGATCCTGCCTCTTGAACTTGGTCGACTTTTTCGAAACAGTCACTAAGGCCATTGATGAGGGTAAGGCAGTTCACACAGCCTACCTTGACCTAGCAAAAGCGTTCGACACAATACCCCACTCGGGCATCATAGAAAAGCTCACCAGCTTAGATGTAAACCCATATGTCACAAGATGGGTTGCAAACTGGCTCAAGGACAGAACCCACAGGGTTAGAGTTGCTGGTGCCATGTCAGACTCTAAGCCGGTCACGAGTGGTGTCCCACAGGGCTCAGTCCTGGGCCCCTCTTGTTCGGCATTTATTTTTCTGAAGTGCAGGCAAACATAGGGGATTGTGGCTGACAAAATTTGCAGATGACTGCAAACTGGGCACCATAATTGACACTCCATCAGACACAGACATCCTCCAGAGAGGTCTCATAGAAATGGATAACTGGTGCCAGAGCCATGGCCTTAAGCTAAATGCCAAAAATGTATAGTCATACCCTTTGGGAAAAACAAGGTAACCCCTAATTACCACATAGGTGGTAATCCATTAAACATGGAAGAAGTTATCAGGGACCTGGGGACCCAAGTTGACAGTAACCTCTCTTTTGACACTCACATTGCCAAAGTGGTTAGGAAGACCTTCTACATTGCCCACCTGATCATGAAGGGATTCACATCCAGATCAGGAGAGGTCATTGTACCCCTGTACTCTTCACTTATCAGACCAATGATGGAGTACAACGCCCCATTTGGAATGTACCTTACCCGACACCTGCAGCAGTTGGAAAGACCCCAAAAGTTCCTCACCAAAAGGATAAAGGGGCTCAAACATATGTCATACGCTGCCCGACTGAAGAAACTCCAGCTCTATTCAGTCGCATACTGTCTGCTCAGAGGTGATCTGTGCCTGACATACAAGGCCATGTCCAACCCGGAATTAATTGACATGCTTCACCTCAAAAAATCCAAATCCACCAGAGCCACAAGAGCAAGAGACTTAAACCGCAACACGGATATAAATAGGACGTGCTGGAGGGACAGATTCATCACCCAGAGACTCCCTACACTATGGAACAGAATCCCAGTCCATGTGAGGCAGAGCCCCTCACTGACTCTGTTCAAGAGAAATCTTGACGAGTGGATGGGAGATGGTAGGTTTACCCCGGGAATCATCTCTGTCACTGCTGGACAGAGGCACAGAAAACTAATGGGTATAGTATCCTCATCCTAAGGGGTGGTGAAAGCCACACACACTCTGGCTAGGCTTATAAATGCCCTAGGGAAGATAGCCTAGTATGAACCTATGAACCTACTATAGGTTGTGGACTTGGTTGTAGAAAGATCTCCTTGGCTGGTTTCTGGGGTTTGGCACTTGACTGGGTTAGACTGTGCTAAGTAATACTGTGTAGAGCAGCTGGTTTTCACATTGTTTGTCTTAATGCAGGAGTTTTATTTTAGACACATTGTTACAGGTTTCAGTTCTAAGGGAAGTTTTATAGAAAAAAATTACTTTCTCACCATTTGTGTTTGTATAGGGTAATGCTAACCTCTTTGTTACAGGCAGTCCCTATGTTAAGGGCGAGATCCAGTTTTTTTTTTAGTCTGTCCTTAAGTCAGATTTTTATGCAAGTCGAAACACGTATATATGGTTCTTATTAAATGTCACTTAGTCAAATGTTTGCTTCAGTCTATATTTATTTTACTTTTCTTAGCATATAAAACACTTCCAAACAAAAAAAAAAATCTTTAAACCTATCAACAAAGCTGGTTTAAGGCATCTTGTTGTTAAATGCAGTCTTTTGAGTATTTTTTCACACGCACACGCAAACTGTACATGTGAAATTGTTCAATCTCACTGTTCATTCTTGACTGATGGGTTCAGAGCCGATCCCTCAGCTCTGATACGGCCACTTGCAAAGCTCGTGGTCTTCCAGTAGCTCTAGGCCAAGTCCCTTATCCCATGATGCACTGTGAATTACCTCAGATCTAGTTTGCCACTGCATCTGATCGGAGGTTCCAGTGTATGCTTGGGCCAGTAACTTTAAAAAAATTTCTATTTAGTAGCTTTTATTTTTAGCTTTACTAATATTTTGCATAAGTAGTTAGCTATTATAGCTTTCCCCTTCCCGTGTGATTATTATATTCTTACTATATTTACTTTTTTAGATTTGGCCTCATTTTTAGGCCTAGTTAACTTGAGCGTGTTACGTTTATTCTGTAGTAGTTATAGCATAGAGTTTGAATACCTTTATCTTGGACTCTCTTTTTGTTTGTGTGTTTAGAGCCTATTGTTGCTAATTTCTCAGTGATTTTGGATCCACGTGGGTTTAGTGTGGTATCATGGCAGATAAGTCAGGTTTTAAAAAATGTCCGGACTGTAATCAAAAAATGTCAGTCACTGATGGGCATATTACCTGTGTATGTTGTTTAGGGGCTGTCCACTTGCAAGAATCTTGTGATATCTGCCATTCTTGCTCTTCCAGGGTTCTGTTAGAGAGGAAAAGGAAATTAATGGATAGGTGTTTGCTAAAACGCCCTTTTCAAGAGGCATTGAGTGACCAGAATGTTGCTAGGAAATCCTCTCCTCCAAGTCCTCTGCTGAATCTAAGGGCACAAAAAAAATCGGAGACATCGGCTCCACAGGTTTCAGAGCCGACTGTCTTCTTTTTGGAGCTGACCCACAGCCTTGGAGCCGGTATCCGAAGTGTCTCAGTCACCTTTACTTCAGTCGGCACCATCGGTGCCTTCATCTAGGTCATCTGTCAGCCTTTCAGATTTGGATATGGATCTCAAGGATGCATACTACCACATAAAGATGGCCAGGCCATCCAGAGATCACCTGCGTTTCTGGCTGGGAGCCAATCATTTTCAGTTTCGAGTCCTGCCCTTTGGTCTCACTACAGCCCCCAGAGTGTTCACCAAATGCATGGCAGTGCTCTAAGCTCAACTGAGGCGTCTAGGATTCCGGGTGTTTCCGTACCTAGACAATTGTCTCCTTACTGCCACCACCAGGCATCAACTTATTCAGGCAAGGTAGTACACTCTGTCACTCTGCAGTCATCTAGGCATTAGTCAACTCAGAAAAGTCTGCCTTGTCGCCATCGCAGCATATCATTTTTATCGGGGCTGAGCTAGACACCTCAACCACCACTCTAAAGCTACCAATAGAAAGAGTCTTTCTTCTACATCAGCATGTCATCACATTGATATCGAAAAACAGAGCACCAGCTTCAGAAGTTCTGAAAGTATTGGGTATGATGGCTGCAGCAATCCTAGCCATACCATTTAGTAAGAATCCATATGTGGATCCTTCAGTGGCTGTTGTTCACTCAATGGTCTTGACAGGAACTACCCATGGACCACACACTATTGATAAGTTTTTGCAAGAAAGACCTCCAGTGGTGGTTGACGTCTCTTCAGGTATCCTTAGGACGCCCCTTTGTTCTACCCCCTCCAGTAGCCATTGTGACCACGGATGCTTCCCTGATAGGGTGGGGGGGGTGGCATTGTCAGGGAAAGACTGCCCAAGAAGGCACATGGACCAATCAGAAGTCACATTTGCATATCAATATCCTGGAAATAAGAGCAGTACTTTTGGTGTTGCAGTACCTCCAGGATTCTTTTTTTCTCTGGGAACGATTGCGATTCCGACAGTATGTCAGTAGCCTGGTATTTGAACAAACAAGGGGGAACCAGATCCACTCCCTTTGCCGAGAAGCCCTCAGAGTTTTGGCAGATGGCTGTTTCCTCCCACCACTTTCTCTTGGCAATGCACATCCCAGAGAGATTCAATGTGATGGCAGACAAACTAAGGGCAATCCTATTGCCACATGAGTGGTCCCTCAAGAAAGAGATTGCGGACAGGATTTTCCACAAATGGGGCCAGCCTTGCTGCAACCTTTTTGCCAGTCACATCAACACAAAATGCAGAAGCTACTTTGCCCTGATTCCCCCTCTGGGAGAAGCCCTGAGGGACGCACTTGTACACGATTGGTCCCCGGGCCTCCTCTATGCATTTCCACCAATACCATTGATACCCAAGGTTCTACAGAAAGCAAAATCCCTGGAAAGGACCATCATTCTTATAGCCCCTCATTTGGCCTCAGCAGATTTGGTTCCCATTCCTTCAACCTCCTCTCCTGAAGGATCCCTGGATTCTGGACCCAGTTCCAGACCTACTGACACACCCGTCTGGGGACTTTTATCCATCTCTTCAGTCATTGAAGCTGACAGCTTGGCTGCTCCAGTTCCCCTCATAGCCAGGCTTCATAACCTTTCCAGTGAGACAAAACTGATTCTTTTGTCTTCCCACAAGCCCTCCACTAGAAAATTGTATCTTAGTAAATGGAAGAGATTTTCCATATGGGCCTCTAAAAAAAATAATATTGATCCTTACAAGCCCCCATGGCATCCATATTAAAGTTTTTGACTGTGATCTTTAACAAAGGAGTGGTAGCAGCAACAGTCTGGGTTCAGTTGGCTGCCATTTCTAATTTTCATCGAGTTGACTGTTTAAATATCATGTCCTACAAGTTATCCAAAACTTTTCTCAAGGGGACATTTCATATGAGACTACCTGTGAAAACTGCCTATTCTCCATCATCCTCATCTTCTTTCGGCTGTTCCCGTTAGGAGGCGCCACAGCAGATCACCTGTTTCCATTTCTTCCTGTCCTCTGCATCTTGCTCAGTTACACCAACCACCTGCATGTCCTCTCTCACCACATCCATAAACCTTATCTTAGGCCTTCCTCTTTTCCTGTTACCTGGTAGCTTCATTCTTAGCATCTTTTTCCCAATATACTCTGCATCCCTCCTCAAGCACATGTCCATACCAACATAATTGTGCCTCTCTGGCTTTGTCTCCAAACCTTCCAACCTGGGCTGACCCTCTAATATACTTATTCCTAATCCTGTCCACCCTCATCACACTCAGTGCAAATCTTAACATCTTTAATTCTGCCGCATCCATCTCAAACTCCTGTCTTTTTGTCAATGCCACTGTCTCCGACCCATATAACATAGCTGGTCTCACTACCCTCCCCATTCACTCTTACAGGTACTCGTCTGTCACAAATCACTCCTGACACTCTTCTCCACCCACTCTATCCTGCCTGTACTCTCTTCTTCACCTCTCTTCCACACTCACCGTTACTCTGAGCTATTGACCCCAAGTATGGAATCTATACATTTTAAGCTTTCACATATGATTCTCCCTCCATTCGAACCAGCAACATATTGTGACCTCAAATACTTGTCATGGAAAACCATTTTTCGGGTAGCTATTCCTTCTACCCACAGTGTCAGAGCTCCAGGCTTTATCTATCAGCCCTCCTTATTTGATTTTTCATGCTGACGGAGTATCATTTAGGACAAATCCTTCTTTTTTGCCCAAAGTTTGTTCAGAAGCCAATATTAACCAAGTTATTGAGTTACCAGTTTTCTTCCGTAATCATTGCAACAATATGCTGCGACAACTTGATGTTCACAGGCAGCTCAGATTTTATTTGGATAGAACAAAAGATTTCAGAAAATCAGACCAACTTTTTGTTTCATTCTCTGAATCCAAGAAAGGTAAACCAGTGGCTAAAACAACTCTATCACTTTTGCCTATTCTGCTGCTAATATGCTCTTGCAACACAAGATTAAAGCTCACTCAACCAGAGCAGTCTCTACATCCTCTGCATTTTCAGCCAAACTTCCCCTTGATAACATTTGTGCAGCAGCCACTTGGTCAAAACCTCATACCTTTATCACTCATTACAAAATGGATAAGGCCTCCAGGGATAGAGCATCCTTTGGGTCCACAGTCCTGAGAAATGTACTCCCGTGAGCCACCCGAGATTGATGGTGCTTGGGACGCTACCCATCAGTAAAGAATGAACGCCGAGATTGAACAACTTCACAATACGAAGTTATGTACTCACCATAACGTTCCATGTGAGTTGTTCATCCCACCTTCATTTTTAGGTCCCTCCATCCTACCCCCTCCTGGCTGATAGTTGACCTAGACATTGCTTCATCCTGGTTGCTCAATGTCTTCTTACCTTCTATAGGAGAATAACTATTTTATATGTGGTTATAGTATATGCAGCAAACAAGATCTGAGGTAATTCACAGTGCATCATGGGATAGGGGGGCTTGGCCTCGAGCATCTGGAAGACCTCGAGCTTTGCATGTGGCTGTATCGGAGCCAAGGGATCGGCTCCGAACCCATCAGTCAAGAATGAAGGCGAGATGAACAACTCATGTGGAACATTATGGTGAGTACATAACTTCTTATTCTCAACTGTACAGATTTTCACAGAATGTCCAGATTTTGGTCTCCTATTTTTGGTTAGTTTTACATATACTTGTGGTTTTCTGGCAAATTAGTGGTAAATCATTACATATCGCAGTTGGAAAATAATGACAGACATTTGAGTTCCAGACTTCTTATCCTTCAGAAAATTCATGCTAATGCAAAACCTGTTCTACCAACTTTCTAAGTTTGTAAGAACAATATTTAAAAAAATGGTCCTATTTTTGGGCCTTTATCCCGCTTTTATTTATGGCTTTGTACAGATTTCTTGCTCCAAGAGGTTTAGAGGTATGACACACACATGTGCACACTCTTAACCCTACATTACCTATTCCATAACTAACCCCTCACCTTATGCAACCACCCACCTATTAACTACTGCCAGAGGATCGCTCGCTCTCACTCTTCACTTTCTCATACACACAGTCACGTCCTCATTCATACCTGCATTCATTCACGCATCGCTATCGCTCCCCTGATATCTAATACAGTCACTTCCTCATGCATTCACTCAGACATCGCTCACTCTCCCGATCTCTCACACTCGCACACAGATTTGGGCAACTTTATTTTAATTTTGCTCATGTTAATTTTGACATTGCGGCAGCTTGTTTGTATCTGGGTTGTCTGCATGCTGGATGTCCGTAACCCAGGGACTGCATATAATAACACCAACAAAGATTGCTTGCCAATGTAATCCTACAACAAAAGAACTTAAGCTACCTTGACAAGACAATTTCAAGTATTAGGGACCTTTAGAATGATTTAATAGCAAAATCAACAAGTAAAGCAAAAGTAAAACATCAGCACTCTTAAGCAGTTAACTGAAGTACATAACAATAAAATACATTTCTTATTTGCCAAGGATGGAGCAGGATTAACCCAGGACTTCCTTAGAGTGTTTTTAAGGGTGCCAAGCAGATTGGAGATCTGGGAAAAGCAGGAGACAATTTGTAGTAAGGGAGGTGCAGCACTAGTTTCTGAGTGGGAAGTTAGTGTTGTGGGTAAATAGAAAACAATGGGAGGGGAAGCACTTAAATAGGTTACACAGCAGACCGTTGCAATGACAGGGGGAGGGAGGGACTTTGGAAGATGGATTACCATAAGGAGTGGATGCCAGAAACACAGCCTTTAAAACCACGGAAAGAGAAGGGTGGGAGGGTTGAAGGAAAACATTCAAACTGGAGCAATAGTCCTTTGGTTAGATTTTCAGAAATGTGTGTGTGTGTGTGTGTGTGTGTGTGTGTGTGTGTGTGTGTGTGTGTGTGTGTGTGTGTGGGCAGTAACAGGATAAACAGGCAGTGGAATGCAACTTCAAGCAGGCATATACAGCTATAGAAAGTGCTGAAGTATAAATCCTGGAGCAGAATTCAAAATACAGCCACTACTGCAATCTTATCAGAGACTAAGGCACCTGACTATGCAGAAATTTACCAGTAACACTGAGGCTCAAATCTGAGTCCATATTTGATAAAATAGTGCCCGTAACACTGTAGCAGAGTGATTTAAGGTATTTAAACTTTTATGAAAGGCCATGCTGTTGTGGCCTGAGTAGATCAGTTTTGTCTACAGTAGGTCTGCTGTATTTGCAGATTCAGCAACTGCTGTTTTATCTGCGCTTCGAAACGGGGCAAAGTGGTTGCGAGCCAGTTTCTGTTGAATGTGTGTCTATTCTGCTGATGCAGATATGCTTTAGATGTAGTCTTTGAGAACATTGAGGTTAGTGGAGACTTGCAGATCCTTGTGACTCTGTATAGGAATAAGTTAGAGGAGAAGGAGGTATATTAAGAACTTAACACCGGCTTTCCTTAAATTCGCTGCCCACATAAATTTTCAGTTTGGCTCCAAGCAGTATCTGCAGAAGTAGTGTGCCGTCTTGCATATTTCTGGGACCATTACCAGGTAGCATCAGAAGCAGCAGGAACTTGTGCCCGAGTTGCTACAGATGCTTTGGCGGGTTAAAGACTACTTTACAATGTCTAGGAAACAAGATTCCCCCACCCTCTTTGGTGCTGCCCACAGCGTGAACCATAGTCAATGTTATACGATCATTTATTTATTTTTTTCAGAGAATCAACACTATATATATATATTTTTAGTTTGTTTCTGATTCGGAGCATCTTTTGTGTTGTACTGCTGGGCTGATATGCAACTGCGGGCACTTGCTACTGTCACTGGTAGTGACTCAAAGAAGCTAAAATGGAAGTAGCTGGCACGGCTTTAGATTTTGGTGCGGTAGTTCATAGCTGTTAAACGAAAATCTTACAAGAGAGAATTGAGAGAAAAAGAAAATGTGATGTATCCTATGGCACACCATGTGTTAGATTTTTCTGTTTCTATAACCGAGCAGGCAAAGAGTCGATTTACAGATTATGGGTGTAGCCAAATTAATCTCATAAAATGTTAAGGTGGAATTTTAGAAGCATGAGAAAGCAAGATTATGGGCTTTGTTTCTTATTTTATAATTTAGGAATGTGAGGTACAAGGCCTAGAAGGATGTTTTTTGTGCATTTTGAATAGGGCTTTTGTAGTCTCTCTGATGTTCTTTTGTGCAATGTTTGATCAAATTTTAACAGTGTAGGTAATCTTCCTAGAAGGACTGCACTTTTTATTGTTTGGTATAGGGTATACACTGCTCTAATTTACTACCCCCAATTCAGTAAGATACCAAATTATTTTGCTATAAATATGATATGCCATTTTCTTTCTTTTTTTTTTTTTTTTCAGACTTGTCACACAACATTTATACTTGACCCCCCGGGATCCGTACTTAAGCATGAATGGCAATTCCACCGAAAGTGAAACCGCCAATCATACATTCACAAAAGTGCTTTTTACCGAAAAAGCACTTTCGCGAAAGTATGATAAAAAATGGGGGAAATCAGTGGGGAATGGCTGTTGCTGAGATCAGAGTACAGTGGGGATAAGGGAATATTCCCTTTTCCCCACTGTAGTGCGATCTTGGAGTGAGGATATAAAAGTGTGGGGTGCAGGGGGGCTTGCCCCCCCTGCGTAAATGTTAGTTATGTATTTTTTGTTTTTTAATTTTTTTGTTTATGTTTAGGGAC
>NC_056730.1:930566699-930579199 GCF_019279795.1 Protopterus annectens
GGCAGTGATATATGAAAATGAATATGTACTGATATTAGTATTTAAAAGTGGTACATTCTGAAGCTGGTGTGCTTACTCAGCACTCTCTCTTAGACCTTTACAATCTGTTCCTTTGCAGTTCCCTGTTCATAGGTACTCTTACGTGTTCTAATCTCTTCTTTTGCAGCTTAGTATTCATAGGTTCATAGGTAATTACTAGCTGCCTGTGTGGGCATTTTAAGCCAAGCTAATTTCCCTTCCAGAGGTGAGAATCAAACCCTCTACCTTGTGTTTATGAGGTGAACACCTTGGCAATTATATCAGTCCCCAACTACTGTAATCTCTTCATGAGCTACGGAAAGAAAAGCAGCACTCTGATATCTGTGGATGGCATGTACTGGTAGGTTATATATGTAGCGAAGATAAATTCTACTTACCGTACATAGATGATGCCCACTGATTAGCTCCATCCTCCCATCAGCCTAGCGGATTAGGATTGAAGCTCCTAATGTTACCAGTGTTTCCCCATGTGTGGGATTTCCATGGCCTGGGTGAATGCCTGGGCTAAACCAGTCAAGACTTCAGTCTTGTACTGAGACCCTTGATAGTGCTTCTGCAGGAGTCTCTGGCTGCACTGGCTGAGGTAAACAAAGATTTTTCTCCTCTACACGCCAACATTGCACTCTAAAAGGAACACTACCTTCTCCTTCAGCCACGATATTTTGATTTGAAGAATCTCCGGGAAAATGCCAGAAAATCGGTGGCCAAAAGTGTGTGTGTGTGTGTGTGTGTGTGTGTGTGTGTGTGTGTGTGTGTGTGTGTGTGTGTGTGTGTGTGTGTGTGTGTGTGTGTGTGTGTGTGTACACCATCAACCGTGCACCTCATTTTCTTGACTGATTGTGGGCCAAGATAGTATAGGTACTGTATTATTATGGTTTACAGTGGAATTCTAGAGCCAACCAAGGAAGAAACAAACTGCAGCAAACTGCGTTCGGTAAAAACAATTAAAACAAAAAATGAGCATCAGAAACGTTTTGTTAATTTAATAAGTGTAAATAGCAGAGTTTTTGGATTTTCTTTTCATCAGTGCATAAAAACATGATTCTCAAAACCTCTCTAGGTTTGAATGGGGCAGTAAACCTGAAACCGGTTTTGCAGAAAAAGCAAATGATGCATTGATTTGTATTTGTGTATTGCTTAACTATTTAATTGATTTTTATTGTGATTGGTTAGCTGTGTCATATGTATATTTAAGAATGGTTTTGAGAATCGTGTTTTTGTGCACTGATGAAGGGGAAACCCTGAAAGCTCTGTTTTTTACACTTATTAAATTAAATGTTTCTGTTGCTCATTTTTTGTTTTGTTTTTACAATGGCATTCTAACATGCAAAACATGACAGTCTTGTAACTCTGTGTATGATGATAGGAAAGCAGAGACTGTAGTAACTCCATTTGCATAAGGATACATGTGGAGTTACAGTTTCACTTAAAGGCATGGCCTGGATTCACATGTCTGGATCCCTGTGGGCATCAAAGGCAATTGAGCACTATGCTTACCATGTGTTATTTCATGCAAATTAAGCAATTCAGAAATGGTAATGAGTTGTGGCCTAGTTAGTATAATTCTCATGTTCAGCTAGGTGAATCTGTATGATGGAAATGAAAGGTTAGTCAGAGAGAACAGCTGCAGTAAGAAAGAAAATGTAGAGCAACGATTTCTGAATCTTGAGACTAATTGAGGCAAAGTAAAGCTGTGCTTCCACAAGGTAAGTGCTACTTTTTACAAGTCCATTTTTTTGAAGAACATCTGCTTTTAACAGCTGTTGAACTTGTTGACATATTAAGTAAGTTTGTCACTACTTGGAGTTCCCCTCTCAATACACCTTCTCAAAACACAAGGGTAAAGCGGTTGTTGCCCTGAAGGACTGTTATGCATGATGGGAGACATGCTTATCAGTATATACTCATAGCTCAGCACTTTCTTGCTGCACTTGTGATACCAGTTTCAGTACAAAAATTCGACTGTTGCATACGTTACACATAGACGTCATCTAAAAAAATCTTTTTAACCTGCGAGAAAACAGTCTTGTCACCTTGGTCAGTTTAAGTTGGAGTGGTGTTAGGTCATCTTTGTGATGAACATTGGCTTAGTAAAGTTATGTGCCTGACATTAATTGGAGTGTTGATACAGATATAACTGTCAGTCACACAAATGGCATACTATATATGCAAAGGGAAGACTATGGTGTAAGGATTTTATAGGCCCACTCGGGAACAAGGCTGGTAATTCCACTATTTTTCATACCTACTGAGCAATGCCTAAAAACAGGGGAAGCGAAAACATACATGGGTCTATGGTGAAAAATTGACACTTAAGCCAAAGTTCTCTAATGCATAATTTGAGAATTCAACGTCCTCCATCTCCTTGGACATGGCTCTTTGTTCTGCATTTTGCTGACTCTGTCTACTGAGCCTGTGCCTGGCAAGATATGGTGGCAGATGTTAATGTGTTTGGTGGCTATGACCAAAGTTATGAGATGGTGCACTGCACGGCCCCTGACGTATGTGCTGCTGGCTCCTCCACTGGCTTGTCATCTGACTTGGCTTCTGCTGCCTGGTTTGCTGGTGCCTGTTGCCACTTCAAATGACCAACCTGCTGTAACTGTCTAAGTACGATACTGTAGCAGTGGGCACACTTATATTATTTATGTATATGTGCTAAGATCATAATCCAGGGAACCACTGGATAAATCTAGATAAATAAAACGTGCCTTTAACAGCCCAAACACATGTCCAGTCCTGTTTCTTGTTTGTGATTGGGGCAGTTGTACCACTGTTTGATTTTTGAGGATTTCTTATGGGTGTCCTGGGCCAGGGTTCTAGAAGCATATCTGGCATCATTAACAAGATGCTCTTTTGGGGGAAGTCCTCTCATAAAAAGTTGGTACATCTGATAGGTGTGCCTCATGTGGAGCTTGAGATAATTGCCTGGGTGGCCTCCACACGCATTTATAGATAATAACGTGTGCATTACAGGCCTCCTGGCGATTGATGGAATTATACTGTTTATGGTTGATGTACCTACTTCCTAGTTCACTAGATGGGGTCTTTATTTATTTCACTGTTAGTATAAAGTATATGTTCTGCTTTGCCTCAGGAAAGTGGGCAATATCATAGAAATCCTGCATGGTATTGTCTCTCAAATCCTTTGTATGTGAAAACCACAAAGGATCTCCCATATGCTGAAGCTTGTCATCAAGAAACCTGATGGAGTATTCTTGATGTAGATGCCTAAAACACCTGAGATATCCTACTGTGTTCCCAGTATATCACTGAAAGCTCTTGGTGGCTAATATATAAAGGACATACTTTAGTATCCACTGGGATAGGAGCTCCACAACTCTGAGGTTACAGATGAGGCTGACACATGTCCACAGTTTCTTGGATGGTCTCTGTACTGGTCCACAATGCAAGTGGCATGATGCCCATGAAACCTTTAATTATGGTCAGATGACCTGGCACCTACAGCAACAATGTCGCACACCATCAGGCACAGTAGAAGCAATAAGAGCCTATTGCAGGTACACATTTACTAATGCAGCAGCAACACCCTAGCATTCTTTAGTGATTCTGTTTAGTCTGAATGTGAACATTCATTTGAGTTTAAATATGCAGGGTTCACAGCCCTGTCGAGTGGCATTTGTACATTTATGAATTGCTTTGTCATTGGGTTTTACCTCATTGGCGTAGCCTGAGATGGTCCTTATAGTAATGTTGTTGTGATGTCATTGTATGGCCATTAACCTATACCATGTCCAAATATACTGCTTAGTCTGGATGACTTAAGGAGCCTGTGTTTCTGAATTGCACACACCCTGGGCATGACAGCTCATTGTGCAGATTCGCTTAGTGGATGGGAACATTTTCTCAGTCTGGCCATACATTTCTAATGCCTCTCAGATATCTATAATGCACTGCTAACATACAAGCAACTTGGCAAAATAAATTTTCGTTTTCAAACTAGTGAAGCCATGTTCTGCTCCTAATATGGAGGGGGGCAGAGTGACACAACGGAAAGTGTTATCGCCTTACAGCAAGAGGTTCCCAGATTCATTTCTTGTCTAGGGGGCCTTCTCTGTGGAGTCTGAATGTGTTTCTGGTTTCCTCCCAGATTCTAAAGATATGCAGTAGGTGGACCATGTGTCTGTGTGTGTCTGTAAGAACTACAGCGGGAAGGCTAGCTACCCAGTAGTATGAACCTAGATGATTGTCACTGGTGAAGTGATACCCAGACTCCATGTGCAAAAAAACAGGAAAAAGAGGTTGTGGATGCATGTATGTAATGCCATCAAATGCACCTACCACAGCATTAATGTGTTTGTCACTTTGCTAATATTATAAGTTGTTAAGAAATGGTACACTTGAATTATTCATTCTTTTACCAGGAAAAAAATACTGTTCACATTTCTTTGCTAAACAGTTATGTAACTGAAAGGGAGAATAGTCAGAAATAGTCTACAGTCTGTACCTCTGGCCTAATGTACATGTTTTGCTTGTCATAAAGCAGCTGTACATGCACTGTATTCTATCCTCTCTTGCGAATAGTACTGCATTCATTTCCAGCCAGTAGCTGTACAGTAACATAGCTTCCAGTCGAATGTCCATTATCGAATGTCCATTCACTGTCAAAGTACTTAAACAGTAAACATTCTAAAATTCTGCAGCGTATGTCTTTTACATGACAAACACATCTGTCCCCCAGTGATTGTTGTGGCTATGCAACATTTTTGTTTCACAGATGTAGTACACTGTCTTTGACAATGTTTGTTGAGCTGTTTTTAGTAGACTTTTTTTGTGGCTTTAATGGAAGGACCATTTCTGCTGGTTTAAGTATGTTCTTCACTTAAGAATTATTCATGTTTATTTACATTATTCATTAGTGTTTGTGAGCTAATTTTTTGATTTATTGTGAACCACTTTCTAATTTTTGTCATGCTACAGTGCATATGTCATCATTGTTTCCATCGGTGACAGGTATTTATTCTTTTCTCTTCTTTTAAGTCTGTGCCTTTTTTTTTTTTTTTTTTAAACATGCATTGGCATTTTTTTGGGGGGGCTCAAGGGGAAATATAAATAGGTGAACTGACAAAAGAAGAAACTATATCCATGTTTGAGGAGCTCTGTGCTCAAAATAAATCACACTTGAGTAACTCCTAAGTTTATTTTGTTTATTGTTCCTTTTTTTTTTTTTTTTTTTTTTTTTTTTTTTTTTTTTTTAATTGTGTTACTTCTCCATTATGTCTTGCTGATGTAGAAAGCCATGCAAGCAGTGACAAAGATGCACATAGTCTTGATTTGACTTTTGGGTATTTGCACTGTTTCTATTGCTTTCATGTGCATCCTCTCTGAATGGATTTTAATTCTGTGCTTGGGTAATCCTCCTATGAGCCACTTAGCCTTTCCCCTTCAATGATAAGGAGTTTGTGTGCTGTCCTGTTACATTTTTGTATCCATTGCATTTTAAGTAAAGCATATCATTTCAGCAGATGTTGAGCTTTTCAGGAATTCTCACTGTTTCAGTGTGAACTGCTGTAACTCGCATGCAGTTGCATGAGATTTATAATAGGATCGTAGGATCATAGGATCTTTGGAAGTTACTAGACTAATGGCCCTAGGGCCCTTTCAAGCCTAGCCAAGTTCTACCCTTATTTCCACGATCAGCACCTAATGCCCCTGTCCAAGAGGGACACAGTTGGAACTCCTGGGGTGAATTTAGTTTCCCATCCAATCATCCAGATTGCGTTTGAAGAAGGCCAGTGAGATGCTCTATTTAACATGAAGTGGGAGGTAACTTCTGGGAGACAAATCTATCCCTCCAGCAGGTTCTAGTAATGTCACATACCAGGTTAAGGTCTTTAGAGCGAGTAACCAGTGTACCATTTGAATTGTGGATATGCAGTATTTCCAATAAAGCAGGGTCAGAAGATTGCCTTATAAGCAAGGCAGAGATCACCTCTGAGTAGTCAGTGTGAAACAGAATAAAGTGATGATTTCAGACGATCCACATAGGACAAATGCTGAATACCTTGAATTTTCCTTGTGAGGACCTTTGTGGTCTCTCCAATTGCTGCAGGTGCTTGGAAAGGTACACACCAAAAAGGGTGTTATACTCAATTATTGACCTGATGAAGGAAGAGTACAGGGAGGTTATGACTTCTTTTTCTCTGGAGGTAGTGCCCTTACTTATGAGATCTGCAGTATAGAATGCCCTACTTATCACTGTAGAGACATGCTGATCAAAGTTAAGGTTGCTGTCAACCTGTGTACTCGGGTCTGTCATCACTGAGTGCATACTTAGGGTGTTGCTATTGATGTGGTAGTTAGTAGGAACATCACTCCTGCCAAAAGGGTAATACATTGTTTTGCAATGAGTTTAAGGCCATGACTTTGACACCAGTCATTTGTTTGTGTAAGTCCTTCTTGTAGGATATGGACATCATTTGGAGATTGTATGACTGCTCCCAGTTTGTAGTCCTCAGCAAACTTCGTTAGCCACTGACCTTTGGTTTTTGCTTGTACTTTGGAGAAATAGATTCCAAACAGTAGAGGTCCCAGGACTGATCCCTGTGGAACACCACTGGTTACACATCTGCTGTTGGAGGTGGATTCCCCCTATTTTGAATGTGTTCTATCTGTGAGACAGTGACTCATCTAACAATATAAGGGTTGATACCTAGCTAGTTGAGTTTGTCAATGATGCCTGAGTGGGGGATAATGTCCAAAACCTTGGCTAAGTCTAGGTAGGCTGTATGCACAGATTTCCCCTCTTCCAGGGCCTTGGTGACTGTCCTGAAGACATCCACCTGGTTTAACCGGCATGCTCTGCCTTTCTCAAATCAAAACTGAGAAGTGTCAAGTGTTTGGAGGTTACCTATATCTTTGCTGATAAGGTCCATGATTTGATCCATGGCCTTGCAGATAAGGCTAATCAGACTAATAGGTCTATAGTTCTCATGGTCGGTAGAAGCACCGCCTTTGTGTAAAGGAATAAAGGTGGCTGTTTTCTATTCATCTGGGATGAAGCTGGTGCTTGGACTGTGATTGAAAAGAGTACCCAGTGGTGTTGCCAATTCTTGTTGGAGCCCATGTAGAATACACCCTGGGATGTTGTCTGGTCCCGTAGATGCTGTGTTTTTGGCCTTCGAGCGTTTACAACTTTGTCTTTAGAGATACAAGGTATGGTAAGGTGGTAGGGATGTTATGAGGTACTTGTGGTGGGGAGAGGGGAGTGAAGTTTACACAGAACCTGTCTACCAACAGGTTAGCTATGTCCACAGGCTCAGTGTATGTGATATCATTAACTACCAGTTCGGCACAAATCTGGGTCTTTCCTTTTAGGTTATGGATGTAACTAGAGAACTCCATATGGTTGTCCTTAGTTGAGGACACTAATTTAGATTTGTACTTTGCTTTGGAGGACTTCGCAAGAAGTCTTATTTGCACGTTTAAGTTGAGGAGGGAGTGTTTCCAGTCTAGGGCTTGCTCCCTCTTACTCTTGGACAGCAATTTCTAACTCTTATTGTAAAGCCTGTTAGTGGCAATTGTCCAGCAGGCAGGTTTGCTCTTGCTTGAGGAGCTTGTTTTGATCCTATCAGGTACAGCCGAATCAATGCAGTTATACAGGTGTTTGTATAAAGCATTGGTGTAGAACTTGGCATAGTTGCCAGTTCTGTCTGAGGTCTCCAGTGAATCTTTTTATCCCATCCCATAAGGGGTTATAATCTGCTCTAGAGAAGTTTTTTTAGTTTAGTTGCTGCTGGGGGGGGGGGGGGGTCAGGTGTGAAAGTTACTTCGAATGAGACTGATTTGTGGTCAGATCTCTCCAGGGAAGACCTCATAGTGGGGGTGCTACAGTGGTTCCCCTTATAGGTAAGCACCAGATCCCTAATGTTGGCACCCCTTATGGGGGTGTCAAGCATCTGGTCCAGGGCTCTGGAGTTGATGAAGCCGATGACCCTTTGGCCAAGTGAGTTTGAGCACAAGTAATTTACACGGTCAGTGGGTGGGTAGTTAGTCTCCCAAAACCACGTGTGTTTGGATATATCTTGATAGACTCAAGTAGATCCAAATAGGCAGAGTGGGTGTCCTGATTCATGGAGGGGGTCCTGTAGCTGGCAATGACTTGAATAGGTGTCCTACCAACAGTTAATGGGAATAAAATACAATGCAAATCCTAACCAATTGAGATTGAGTTGTCTTGGACATTTTGTGGATACTGTATACACATTCTGTCATACACTTTACTCTTCAGAACACCTTGTATTTCTGAGCAGAAGTTGGTGCTGAGTCTTATCTTAGTTGACCGTGTTGGCTGTCCTTTTCTGTCTGCATCTCTAAGTGAATATCATGTACTTTTAGGACTTTTATTTACTGTTTTAACTCGAGTGTAAAGTACTATCCTGAGATTTATACATTTCTATTTATTTACATTTCACAGCCTGTACTACCCAGTCCAGGTCTGCCATGAACCTTCTCAGTACACTGTTTGCCAGAACATTGCATATATATCACTAGACCTGATGGTGATGTACCAGGAACCTGTGCTGTGCATTCAGACCAGCATTGCTGTGCTACCTTCTTGCATACCCATATCAGGACATTTTTTATTGAAGCATGGGATTTTCAAGACAAACCACACCCACAGCAATGCAAAATATGTTAATTTTATTGACACAATAGTCTTTGTAATAGAATTTTATCTGTTTCTCTTATTTTGTCATGTTAGATGTTTTAAATGTAGTATCGTAGTTTTATGCAATGTTTAAGGAGATTATAGGTGATATTTTTTTGGCTAAAATGTGAAGACATTTGGCATTTTTTTCCCATATTTCTTCAGAGTAGTTTGCTGATTGCAACAGGAAGTAAGGCATGAATCAAGCAGTGCGTATGTCATGAGATACCCCCTCTAGTAATGATCAAGGCTGACGTCTTTCAGCAAAATATTGCAATGGAGTGCTCATTCTCTAGGGTTGCCCCTCATCATCACCACCACCACCACCACCCACCCTGCACACAAAATGTATGGCAATTGATTTCTAGGGTCTTTCTTTTTCATTAAACAAATGTATATAATCTTCATTGAACAGAGAGAGTTGTCCCCTGTATAGACAAATATAATGTTAATTGACAGGGAACCCCCAAATTCTTCCTATAAAGAACATGGAATGACTGATGTCCTAGCTTACTACTCCCAGCTTTAACAGAGGCAGACATAGTTCTCATTGTCTAGTCTTCCTACCACCCTTCTTTTTTTTTTTTTTCTGATAATTTTTTATTGGGATTTCAAATCAACAGCAATAAAAAGTTCAGTAACAATAAAATAACTGAGTTAATATCAAACAATAGCACATGAAATAATTTTCTTGTCAATAAAGGAGAAAAAACATTTAAACAACTATTTACACAGTGTGTCTACTAACACGCAATTAAATATGTATGAATATTTACATATATTGCCATCAGTGGTACAGCGGTAGCATTGTTGACTCACAACAAGAGGTTCTCCTGTTCGATTCACAGCTGGAGTGCCTTCTGTGTGGAGTCTGCATGTACTCCCCGCAGTCGAATGGCCTCCGAAAGACATGCGTGAATGGGCATGCCTATGCTGAAGGTTGGGCGTCAGGCTGGCAACTTGGCACCGTAAAAAATTTACTGCCAATCACTAGCGGACCGGAGTTCCGCTGTGGCGACCCCTAACTGGGAAAAGCCGAAAAGACAAACATTGCCATCAAACAAAACTTTAAACAATCATTGTTTGTTTAAAAGTTCACTTAGTCCTTTCCATGAATTGTATGAGGAAGTGGTTCTTTTAGCTCTAGTTCTTATTGTAATAATCTCCAAATAACTAACTTCAGAAGCTATGTTTCTAAAGTCATTAAAGGAGGGGATATTATCACTTTTCCAATTCCTTGTTATTGCTTTCTGTGCAATTGATAATAGACTCCACAAAACTGAATATTTCACCTTTGCAACACATTCAGGTATTGGAGTATTAAAAAGAACTAAGGATTTAGTCCATATAAATTTGTCAGAGAATAAAGCCTGTAAGAAATTATTAATTTTATCCCAGTATGATTTAATTTCAACACATTCAAAGAATATATGTTCCCAATCAGCTTTCCCTTCTAATTTACATCTCCAAAAAGTGATTTTGGTTTTAGATACGACTTCCATTTTATGAGATGTATAAAATGACCCATGTGTAAATTGCCATGAGAACAATTTCCATTTAAGTGAAGAAGTAGTTAATTGGGATGATTTTAAGAATAATTGTTTATCTTCGTCATTAGAGGATTTTTGTTTGTTTTTAGAATAATTCCAGTATGATTCTTTTACATATTGCATTTCTATTCGTATTGTTTTATATGTTTTAGATATGTTTTTCAAATTTTTGTTGAATTTGAATCTGTAAAAAGTCACATTTTGGAATGCATTTTTTAACTGTTGGTTGCATAGTCTCTATTCTTCATTCAGCATATTGTGTACAGTTTTAGGATGTGTAGCCATAGTTCTTTATCTAAATTAAACTTGTCTAATATATAGTGGGCCGATGGGGATTTCTCTTTATGCAGCAGTTGAGACCAGTAGATAAGATTTTTTTCTTTAAGAGTTTTCATGACCATCACATTAGAAGGTGTGATATTACTTTGCATATAAGCTATTGGGAAAATAAGAAACAACCACGCTTAATATGATGGATTCTTGAGGAGAAAAGTTTTCAATGATTTTATTATTAGATTAATAACATCAAAGTTGGTTTTAGAATTAGAGCTATTTATCAATTCTTCTTTTTAGTAACCAAAATGTAGAGTTATGGGGGGATATGGATTTGTTAAGATGGTTCCAAAGTGTCCATAAATGTCTTTCCATTTAGCCATGTAATAGGGATTTGACCATAGAATTTTTGTTTTAATGACAGAAGCAGTAGAGTATAATTCCAAGTCTGGTAGACTAATACTTCAATTTGACCAGTCTCTGATATTATTCAGTGCTATTCTAGGTTTATTAGGAAACCGTAAACATTTTTTGGATTAAGGTGTTTAATTTCTTTGTAATGATTTGAGGTGGGATTTTGGGTGAGGGTAAGAATAGGGATTGTATTATGTATAAAACCTTTGGGAGAATAATCATTTTAATAATGGATAGTTTCTCATCCATAGTGAAGTAATACTTATCCCATTTTATAAATAAGACTTTCTGTATTTTGCAGGCTAGTTTCATAATTGATATCTGTTGCCTTTTTAATGCTTTCTGCAATAACTATTTCTAAATACTTTAATTGTCCTCCTTTTGCTAGGTATTAAGATCTTCTCATATAGCCTTACTACTAACATTTATAGGTAGAATTTTGGTCTTATTTTCATTAAAAAAGTAAGTCTATTTTCTTTGAAAATCTTCTATTAAAGAATTCAATTTTCTGTTAAGAGTTATGAGAGATTTATTGTGATCTTTTAAAGTCAAGAGAATATAGTCAGCAAATAGCTGAATCTTTACTATTAAATCTTTATTTTTTTAGAAGTCCCTTAATGTCATTATGTGACCTTATAAGATTGGCAAATGGTTCAAAAGCTACAATAAATAACAAAGGTGAGAGAAGGCATCCTGTCTGTGTCTTTCAGCTTTTTCCCGGTTAGGGGTCGCCACAGCAGAACTCCGGTCTGCTAATGATTGGCGGTAGAGTTTTACATGCTGGCTTGCCGGGCCTAACGCACAACCTTCAACGAAGGTATGCCCGTTCACGCATGTCGCCACACACAAGATGCTCTAACTGAGAATCAAACAGGCAATGTCTAACTGTTAGGCGACAATGCTTTACCGTTTGTAATTTTTATTGACTCTGATGTAAATCCTATTTTAATATATGCTTGGGAATTGATGTATAGAAGATTAATAAGTTGTATAAATTTGTGGGAGAAGTTACTTTTCTTCTAGAACTAATGAAAAATACCCCCCAATTTACAGAGTCAAAAGCACAGTCAATATCTAAACTGACTATTGTTAAACTTTCTTTCATTTTATTAGCCAAATGACTTGGAGACTATTCTTTTAATATTATCATAAACATTCCTATTCAGTATGAAACCTGTTTGATCATTATCAATTAAAATGGGAAGAAACTGTTTTATTCTGTCTGTGTATATATAGCCATAAATAATTTTATAGTCCACATTCAGCAATGAAATTGGTCTATACGGCGAACATTTTATTGGATCTTTATCTGTTTTCAATATTGGGACAATGAGAGAACTCCAGGAGGGGGGGGGGATCGCTTCTAGATGTTTAACCAGATTGAAAACAGCAAGTAATATATTTAGAGGTTCTTTTGTCATTAATGTATAGAATTCAGGGATGATATCATCATTGCAAGGAGTTTCATTTGTTTTTAACTTTTTAATATGTGACTTTAATTCAGAAATTGAAATAGGTTTATCTGTAATGTTAATCTGGTCAGTGTTTAGATT
>NC_056730.1:930584199-930586699 GCF_019279795.1 Protopterus annectens
TTCAAGCAACCGAGTACAAATAAGCAGACCTCCACTTATAGTCTAAACAAATGGCAATGCAGTTCCACTTCATAAAAAGCTGGTCAGGGACAACCTTACCATTAATTGGGCTAGTCATTAAACTACAAGGGTGTGTCAACAGCTCAAATAGCAACTGCCCAAGATTGCTAACTCATATTGCCATAAACAATTCATTGGTTCTATAGATACTTACAAATCAAACCAAGAAGTTAACGACAACTACATGGAGGGGGAAAGGCACACTTAACACAAACCACATCTATTCTCACATTCAAACAGGAGACAACTGCGAGATAACATCATCATGTGGATTTTTATTGGGGGACATTAATGCATATTAGCGCCTTTCCTCAACTAAGCTCAAGGAAGTTGAGGGTGACACTAAACCCCTTATGAGGGAAAGAAAGTAAGGAGGAATGCACACACCTCGTTTGTTTAAAGTTGTATATTCCCACATGACCATACCGGTGTATATATATATATATATATATATATATATACACAAATGAGTTATAAAACATAAAAGTAAATATTAGAAGTTACTTTGCTGTATAATTTAAAAAATGTTTAGTCGGAGATTCTTTTTTGCTTTGTATAACAGTTCTGCTGAGCTGTATTAAATGAGAGATATTATAACTTGTAAGAAAAGTAGGTAAAATGTGTAAAATTATTTTTCCTTTTTTTTTTTTTTTCACTAGTCTTCCAGTTATTTCTTTCTGCTTGTCTCTTTAACGAACTGTTGCTCCATTCCATTTCTTCTGACTTGTCCATTATACCTTTTGATATTAAAAAAGGTATAACATTTTCCAGGTCTTCAAAGATTTTTGTTTCATGGTAGAAAGCTTTTCCTTCTAGTCATCACTACAGATGAGAAGTCATTATCAAATCGTAGTCCTGGATTTTTATAGGTGACTTTGCCCAGGCTGTCTTTAAGATCAGGTCTTTGTCTTGTGAAGAAGAAAATCTAACAGTAGTAGACCTTTGGTTAGATTTTTGTGAGGAGGAAGCTGCACCAGATAAAGATCTATGGGGTCTCTCAGTGCCAAAGGACATAGCTTCCGAGAGATCAAGGACTTTAGGGAGCCATGTTGTTAAGATGTTTGTCATGTTGCCATTTTTGATGCCTTCAGGTAATCCAGAAATCCTGATTGTTCCTATGGGATCCGTTTTCTAAATCATCAATTTTCTCAAGCAACAGAGTGTTCTGTTTCAGTAGAAATTAAAAAGTGTTTTGGTACCTATCTTTAAGAATAAGGGTGATGTGCAGAGCTGCAGTAATTACAGAGGGATAAAATTGATGGTCACAGCTTGAAGTTATGGGAAAGAGTAGTGGAAGCTAGGTTAAGAAGGGAGGTGATGATTAGTGATCAGCAGTATGGTTTCATGCCAGGAAAGAGCATTACAGATGCAATATTTGCTCCGAGAGTGTTGTTGGAGAAATACAGAGAAGGTCAGAAGGAGTTACAGTGCGTCTTTGTGGACTTAGAGAAAGCATATGACAGGGTGCCTAGAGAGGAGTTGTGGTATTGTATGAGGAAGTCGGGAGTGGCAGAGAAGTATGTCAGAGTGGTACAGGATATGTACAAGGGTAGTGTGACACTGGTGAAGACTGCGGTGGGAGTGAGATACGTTGGAGGTGAAGGTGGGATTACATCAAGGATCATCTCTGAGCCCTTTCTTATTTGCAGTGGTGATGGACAGGTTGACAGATGAGATTAGACAGGAGGCCCCGTGGACTATGATGTTTGCAGATGACATTGAGATATGTAGTGAGAGTAGGGACCAGGTTGAGGAGACCCTGGAGAGGTGGAGATATGCTTTAGAGAGGAGAGGAATGAAGGTCAGCAGGGCTAAAACAGAATATATTTGTGTAAATGAGAGGGAGGGTAGAGGAATGGTGAGGATGCAGGGAGTAGAGCTGGTAAAGGTGGATGAGTTTAAGTACTTGGGATCAGCAGTTCAGAGTAATGGTGAGTGTGGACGAGAGGTGAAGAAGAGAGTACAGGCAGGGTGGAATGGGTGGAGAAGAGTATCAGGAGTGATTTGTGACAGACTGGTACCAATAAGAGTGAAAGGGAAGGTCTTCAAGATGGTAGTGAGACCAGCTATGTTATATGGGTTGGAGACGGTAGCATTGTCGAAAAGGCAGGAGTCAGAGATGGATGTGGCAGAGTTAAAGATGTTAAGATTTGCACTGGGTGTGACTAGGATGGACAGGATTAGGAATCAGTATATTAGAGGGTCAGCTCAGGTTGGACAGTTTGGAGACCAAACAAGAGAGGCGTGATTGCGTTGGTTTGGACATGTGCTGAGGAAGGATGCTGGGTATATTGGGAAAAGGATGCTAAGGATGGAGCTGCCAGGTAAGAGGAAAAGAGGAAGGCCTAAGATGAGGTTTATGGATGTGGTGAGAGAGGACATGCATGCGGTTGGTGTGAAAGAGCATGATGCAGAGGACAGGAAGAAATGGAAACAGATG
>NC_056730.1:930594199-930606679 GCF_019279795.1 Protopterus annectens
TGGTTATCCACAACTTGTTGTCTGGTTGATTAAAAATATGCCTGGCCTGTGTATAAAACTAAAGGGACTGAAAACATTTTCACTGCTTGTATCTAGCTATCCATATCCATAAAACAGAGCTTCCAATTTCTCTTTTTTTTCTCTTCTGTTCAGCCTCTTTCCACATACATTTAGCTGCCATTAGAGAACTATTTTTAATCTGTACTCCAAACTACTTCATTTTATCATTTCCCCAGAAATATGGGTATTGCTGAACCAATTTGTTTGAGTACATAGTTTTACAGCTATTACTTTTGTTTTTATCTTCATTACTTTTGTATCCCAAAAAGACTGAAACTGTCTCAGAATATTCCATAACACTGAAATGTCCTTCTCTGGATTTATCAGGTATAAATTATCCTATTCAAGTAAAGCTAACTTTTCTTGACTGCCATACCAATTATATCCTAGAATTTCTGAGTCCTTTATTTTCTTTGCCAATGGTTCTAAGTATAACAAAAATAACAAAGGGCAAAGAAGACACCCCTGCTTGCTTCCTGTGCTCAAACTGAACTTGGAGGACCACCCTGCTTAAACTTTCGCCTCTGATCCCTTGTATATCCTAATAATCAACCATATAATTTTGTCAGGGAATGCAAATATTTTTATTCTCCTACTCATAAAATCCTAGCTTTACTGTATCAAATGCTTTCTTTGTATCAAGTTCCACCAACAACCATGGTATTTTCTTACACTGTGCTTCCTTCTGTGGGATCATCATTGTTCTGTTAGTGTTGTCACATGTTTGTTTCCCCTCCATAAAACTGCAATAATCCATATCTGTCAATTTTGGCATCATCTTTGCCATTCATTTAGCCATTATAGACATAAACACTTTATAATCATGGTTTAGAATAGAAGTGGGCCTATATGAAGCTGGATCTGATGTGTTTTTTTTTTTTTTTTTACCATCCTTTGGTATTACAGCCACCACTGCTTTCTTCTAGGATGTTAGTGCTTCTCCTCCTCTTAAAATACTGTTAAACAAAACTTCCAGATCTTTATCGTTTTTTTTTTCCCTCCTAGCTTCCAAACTTCCACAGGAATACCATCTTTTCCTGGAGACTTTCCTGTAGATTGATTATACATTACCATTTTTATCTCCTATCCTGGTAGTAATTGAGCCTTGTTTACCTCCTAACTTTGGCATATTTGTGCTTTTTCTTGATTTAACACTTTTCTGTGCTGTATACAGATTTTCATAAAATTTCAGAAATATTCCTCATAACTCTACATGATCTGTGGTTATTTTCCTTGTTGTAGGCTTCCTAAGCTGAGCAGCAACTCTTTTGACTTTCTGTTGCCTGAGCCTGAGCCATTGTGCTAAAAATTTTGTGCTCTGGAGTTATTACCAAAAAACAGTACTTAACAGCAGTCTTTCTAAACTCATGCATATTATCGAGGTGTAGTCGCTTACTTTCTGTTTAACACTGCAGTTGTGCCTCTTCTCTTTTATCTAAGATTCCCCCCTGTTCTGCAATACTATAACCTTTGTCAGTCTCTCCAAATAATTCTTGTTACTTCTTAACCATATCTCTTCCTTTTATTTCCACCCTATTTTTAAACCTGCACTTTAATTTTTTTCCCATTCCCTTGCTATATTTTCAAAAGAAGTTTCTATCTTCCCTAATGACTGCCAAATAGATGTCCTTCATGGTTCACTGTTGCAGTCATCACTGTAGGGTTCTTCCTGCCAGCAGCAGCCCCCTATCAGCCAGAATCCCAAAGTCTGGATCGGGCGCCAGCTGAGGTCGCATTTATCCTGACGTCAATGCGCCGGAAGGTATAAAGACCTCAGCTGACACCATTTCCCCAGTCTTTCTTGCCGCCCGGTGCCCTTTGCAGTTCACTGATGCCGGTCGGCCTGTTCCTGTTTGTTTTTGGATCTAATCCCAGGATTTTTGTTTTTTACAGATAAGTACCCCGTTGGGGAGGTCTTTTTCTTGCTCCAGTCAGATGTCAGAAAAAGTTAATAGTTGTATTTCTTGTGGGAAGCAAATACCTCATAGGGATTTTCACTCTTACTGTAGTCCCTGCCTGGGTCCTGACCACGACGTTGCTAATTGTGTGTTTTGTGCTAGATTTAATCAGCGTACTATTAGGCGTAGATATAACTTTGCCTTTTACTATTTTGGAAAAAGGTTTAATTATAGCATGTCTTCAGATTCTTTTCCGGCTTCTGGGGTGTGTAAGAGGCGCAGGGATGCAGACAGGCCTCCGAGGTCCACAGGAAAGGATGTTACTCAGTTATTGCCAGTTGCTGGTTCGTCTGTCGTCAGTGAAGCGCCTTTGCAGCCCCTGTCGTCCACCTCTTTTGAACCAATTGCCTGTACCAACTCCGGTGTGGAGCTGATGGGGTCTTCAGAATTGCCAGGGACTGGACCTTCGGATACTGCTCCCTCAGTTGGGTCCGGAGCCGGTAGGCAGGTACCGGCTTCTGAGGGAGTTCTCAGGCCTTCACAGCTTCCTGTAAATGTGGATTCGGGTTTACATGCTAAATCAAAGTCTAAGGCTCCAGCTAAAGTGAAGTGGCTAGCACAGGCACCTTTTGATCAGGGTCCTAGGCCTCGGAGGCAGATGCTTAGGATGGCTGAAGATCTCTTAACTATGATCAGGGGTTCTTATCCCCCTCCTGACAAGAAGCCTAGATTACAGTCCGATTATGATTCTTCAGACCAAATTTCTGTTTGTTCTGCTTCTTCTCTTGAGCAGGATTATTTTTTTTCTCTTTGAGGATTCTGATGCTGAAGATTCCTTTCCTTCCGCCTCTTCTCCTGAGGATTATTCTTTTGGTGAAACTTTGCATGATATGAGGGTGCATTTTCACTGAGGGCAGGAATTCTCTGAATCCAAGAAAAGGCTTAGGGATTTTCTTCTTCTCCCACAGCATAAGCCTCTGGCTATTCCCCCTGTATTGGACATTGTTGATTATGTTTCTTCGGAAGCTTCTCTCTCTCTCCTGATTTCTTTTCCCCCTACTCCGGCCAAACCGGATAGGTATTATAGGGTTCCAGATTCTCATAAATTTTTTTTTAAAAATCTTTCACCTGATCAGGAAACAATTTCTCAGGGTCCTAAGGGTGTTAAAGCGGCCTCTGCAAAAAATCCTATTCCCTTTGACCGAGATTCCAGGGTTTTGGAGAGATGGGGTAAAAAGGTTTATACTTCTGCTACATTGTCTATTAGGGCTTTGAACTGTCATTTTCATATGCTGAAGTATCAGCAATACCTTTTGTCTGTATTTCAACAAAAGATGTCAGCTGTGTCTATTGGTGCGGATAATCAGGAGTTACAGGATTTATTACATGCTATTGAACAAGTGGGTAAACATACCCTGCATTGTGGTTTTGATTCTTTGGAAGCTTCTTGTAGGGCTGCAACAACTGGTGCTGTTATTAGAAGACATGCTTGGTTAAGGGATCAAAGCTTGCTGGATCAGATTAAAGCCAAACTTTTGATGGCTCTTTGCAGCACGATGTTCTGTTTGGGTCCAAAGCTGAAGAGGTATTGAAGAAAATGGAAGACAAAGCCAAATCTATGCAGACGGTTAGGGATTTTCTACAGGTGCAACCTCCTAGATTTAGCAGACACTGGCCAACTAAACCTTGGTCCTTTCCAGGCTTGGACAGGTCTCAAGAGAGGCAGATTAAGGTGTTCCAGAGGTAGGGGACAGTCACAGTCCCATTTTAGGAATAGGCAGTGGAGTGCCCCCTTTCCCAAGGGAGGTGAAGATAAGTCTCAACCCTACCGAAAACAGTCTTTATGACTCTCCCTTTCTGGTTCCAGGGGCTCCTTTCCTGGAAGCTCCTTTGGGGGGAAGGATTTCTCTTTTTTATCAAAATTGGAACCGCATAACCTGGGACAAATGGGTTCTAGACATAGTCTCAAGAGGTTACAGATTTCATTTCCACACTTTGCCAAAACCGAACGGTTGGCCAGACCTGCCAAATCATCAGTGGGCAGAGGCACAACGGCAGGTTCAGTCCCTCCTGGCTATGAGGGCCATAGAATTGGTGCCAAATTTAGAAATAGGACAAGGTTTTTATTCCAGACTTTTCCTGGTTCCCAGGAAGGAAAATTTGTGGAGACCAATCCTGGACTTCTCTGTACTAAACACCTTCCTAGATATACCAAAATTCAATATGCTCACTCTGCAGCAGCTGCTGCCTATGTTGGGCAAGAACGCTTGGATGGTGACTTTGGACTTAAAAGAAGCTTACCTGCATATTCCTATAAGGCAAGAGTGCAGAAGGTATCTGTGTTTCAAAGCGGGCTCGAAACATTACCAGTTCTTTGTGCTGCCCTTTGGCTTATCTACTGCACCCAGGGTCTTTACGAAGTGCCTGGCACCAGTAATGGAGTTTTGCAGACAGAAGGGGATTCAAATTTACCCTTATCTGGACGACTGTCTTCTTCAAGCGGATGACAAAGACACTCTACTTCGGCAAATAGCCTTTGTGCAGTGTCTTCTTCAGTGCCTCGGTTTCACAGTGAATCTAAAGAAATCAAACCTGGTACCCACACAACAGATTACTTTCCTGGGTGCTCTTCTGAATACTTCAACCCAGATGGCTTCCTTGACACCAGACAGAAAAGTGCAACTGGCTTCTTTTTTCCGACACCTGGCTTCAATGAAACAGCTGACTGCAAGAAAAATTCTGCAGGCTTTGGGTTACATGGCCTCCTGCATTCTGCTACTACCATATGCAAGGCTGCATATGAGGAAACTGCAGTGGTACCTCAAGAGTGTGTGGTCTCAGTATTACCACAGTTTGGAAACAGTGGTCACGATTTTGCCTGGTCTCCAGCAAGTTTCTTTGGTGGGCCGAAGCCTGTCTACAGAACAAGGGGAAGCCTTTTTGTCCTCTGCCAACCAACCAAGTTCTGACAACGGATGCTTCAGATTATGCATGGGGAGCCCACATGCACGGGAGATGTCTTCAGGGTGTTTGGACGAAGGAGCAAACGCACCTGCACATAAATTTGAAGGAGATGCTAGCTGTACAGAATGCCCTGGTTGCCTTCAGGGACCTTCTTCTACCAGGACAATTGTTGATATGGACAGACAACACTACAGTGATGTGGTACATCAACAAGCAGGGGGCCTCTCACTCTTACCCCCTGTGCAGATTAGCCATGAATCTCTGGTACACTGCTCTGACCTGCAGTGTCGACTTACAGGTGCAATTTCTGCCAGGGAAAGACAACACTCTGGCAGATGCATTTCAGATCCACACGAATGGATGTTGGATGTTCGGATATTCAGGATGATTATAAAGGCTTGGGGATGTCCGGACATAGATCTCTTTGCATCCACTCAGAATCATCAACTTCCAACATTCTGCACAAGGACCTACCACAAACTAGTATGGAAAGTGGATGCCCTCTCATTCAGTTGGAAACACCTCTCAGTATATGCTTTTCCTCCCTTTCCTCTCCTACCTCGGGTACTTCTGAAGATAAAACAGGACAGACCGCACATGATTCTACTGGCTCCCAGTTGGCCTCGGCAGTTCTGGTATTCCACTCTGATGAACTTGGTTCAGGAGCCTCCCTGGATTCTGCCTCAAATCCCTCATCTACTGTCTCAATGGGATGGCCGGATACTGCACAGTCATGTCGAGATTCTGCATCTAGCTGCCTGGTGGATCCAGGGTCTGTAAACACCTCTGCCCTTTCCAAACAGGTATTGGATGTAATCCTTGAAGCTAGACAGCCCAGCACTAGAAAATCTTATGCAGGAAAATGGAAAAGATTTTGCTCCTGGAGTCTAGTCCAGGGTGGTGATTCTTCTGTTCTGAACATTCCTCTGATTTTACAGTATCTGACAGAGTTATTACATATGGGCCTATCTTTTTCGTCTGTTAAGCTTCATGCTTCTGCTATTTCTGCACATGGCGATACGGATCCTCCGATTTTTTTTTTTTTTTCTCATCCATTACTTAAGCAATTTCTTAGAGGGGCTAAGAATATTCGGCCCCCTATAAGGGCTCCTGTTCCCACTTGGGATCTTAACTATGTTTTGGAGAAAAAAAGTCCAAGAACTGTAGCAGGAAAACGAGGACTCCAGTGGATTTTGTGTCTTTCAGCTTATGTTTTGGAGAAGTTAACTTTGTCTCCTTTTGAACCTGCAGCTTCCACGGATTTAAAATTTTTGTCCTTGAAAACTTTTTCTTTTAGCTATTACCTCTGCTAGACGAATTTCAGAATTGCAAGCACTCATGGCTGTGGAACCCTTCCTTATTTTTCATCAGGACAGGGTATCTCTACGGACTAATCCCACATTCATGCCCAAGGTGGTTTCGGCAGTGGCCATGAATCAGTCTATTCGTTTGCCTACCTTTTATCCTAATCCTCAAAGTGAGGAAGAAAGTCTTTTGCACTCTCTCTAGACGTGCACAGACAGCCTCGTCTATACCTGGACAGGACCAAGGTATTCCGGAAATTTAATTAGTTGTTTGTCGCTTATGCTCCTACTGTTCAGGGGAAAGCAATCACTAAGCAAACTATTTCCAAGTGGATTGCCCATTGCATCAAGTTCTGTTACTCTTATCATGGCAGTCCGGTTCCTGTTAATGTTAGGACTCATTCTACCCGAGCTACTGCTACTAAAGCAGCTTTTCTTTGTGGGGTTCCTACCAAGGATATTTTGGAAGCTGCTACTTGGAGTTCTGTACATACTTTTTCTAAGCATTACAACCTCCCTCTCTATTCTAAATCCAGGGCAGGTTTTGCTTCTGCAGTTTTGCAAGGTTTTGTGACCACTGTTTCTCCTCCAGCCACCCTTTCTTAGCTTTGGGACTCAATCCTACAGCGATGACTGCAACAGTGAACCACGAAGGACATAGTACAGTTGTGTACTCTTACCATAAATGTAGATGTTAGTGTGTTCACTGTTTCAGTCTGGGTTGCCCTCCCTCCTATCCCCTCTTTTGTTTTTTCCTTGAGTATTGTCTGTTATGAGGTATTTTGGCTGCTGAGGTTTTGGGCATGGTTTCTTTTTTAGCCTTTTCTTTTTGGGCACCTGACATCTGGGGCAAGAAAAACTGGGGAAATGGCATCAGCTGAGGTCTTTATACCTTCCGGCGCATTGATGTCAGGATAAATGCGACCTCAGCTGGCGCCCGATCCAGACTTTGGGATTCTGGCCGATTGGGGGCTGCTGCTGGCAGGAAGAACCCTACAGTGATGACTGCAACAGTGAACATACTCTAACATCTACATTTATGGTAAGAGTACACAACTGTACTTTTCCCCTACCCATTCCTTAAATTCTTCCCTTTTTAATGTATAGGTGGGGAAGTGTCAATGTCTCGTTTTTATTTATTATTCTCATCTTTAAATAGTTACTATTAGCTTGTGATCTGAAGTAGTTATTGGATGTATATCAAAACTTTCAATTAAATGCACATTTCTGTGAAATGTAAATCATCTAGCCTAGCCCAGTTTTGTGCTTTGGAGAATAATATGTAAATTCTTTCTGAACTCTTTTCTGAACTCCTACTACTGAATTCACATCTTCCATAACAAATATTTTCATACATTAATTCTAAAATCTAACCTCTTCTGTTATATTTTCCCTTTTAGGCTCCCCAGATACATCCTCAACATTGCAAATCAAATTCCATTCCCCACTATTAAGTAATATTTCTTGCCGAGAGCTGGCATGTATTTATATAGTTTCATAGGTAGGTACTAGGCTATTAGCCCTAAGGCCTATATAAGCCTAGCCAAAAAGGTAGCCTGGCTTTCGCCACCCAAGAAAATTATTTTCCTGTGCCCCTGTCAAGCCAAGTCACAGAAGTGATCCCCGGGGTGAACTTAACACATTAAGACTGCTACAGTGGAGCTCCTCCTCCCTTACCAGTAGCCCATTAATACTACAAATCTACCATTGTTCTCTATTTTCCCCCTGTTCTATCACTATTGCAGATCTTCTAGCAATTATAATAAGTGTTCCTCTTTTCCTGTGTCTTGGATATTCTGCTAAATAACCATCCCGAAATCTTTTTTTTTTTTTTTTTGTCAAATTCATGCGCTCTGTTCTTTCCAAATATGTGTCCTGTAGTGTAGCTACTTGCACGCTGCATTTTTTAATATAGTTCACTACTCTTACTTTTTGGTATATATATCTGTCAGACCATTCACATTTAAAGATATGAAAAGTGTTATTCCCACTTGTTATGTGTAAAAGCTTTTGTGTTACATGCATATACGAATGTTTGGCAGGTTGAACTTTTATGCAGTTGTTTCTCATCATATCTGTTTGATTCTGTGCCGCATCTAACAAGACTTTAATGAAAACCATAACAAAAAAAAATATCTCCAGAACCTGTTAATTTAATATTTGTATACATAAAACTGTGCACATCTTTAAATAATGCAGTTTATCCCTCCTAATAGGAAAAAACTGTCCCGGATTGACAGTCACACTCATAAGCTTGAATTAACATGACAGCTTGTGTGGCTCAATGGACCAGGGAAGTTAGCATAGGTGATGGCGTTGATGATTCTAATCTGGAAGTATCTACATCTTTTGGATGTGAGGTGGTAGTATTAACCTATAATGAAGGTTATCCTTGCTAAGATGCATGGTACAGCCTCTGCTTTTACTTCCACTAAGTGCTATTTTTTTTCTTTTATTTGTATTCCTCTCTCAGATGTAGAAAACAATTTGAATGCTTTCAGGAAATTTCTCCTAACCATTACAAGAAATAAGTGTTCTGTTTTTATTGCCCTCTTATCATATGGTCTTCATAGTAACATGAGAACCATATAAACTATTGCCTTCCACTACAATATTGAACTGTGAACATTTATTTGCTGGAGGAAAACTTTTCATTATGTTCAGTGTTCTTTTATGTATTTGCTTCCCCTTAAAACTTATTAGATCAAGTCAAGGACCTTAGTCCAGCCATTTCCTTATGCAAAAGTAAGACGAAGCGTATCAGTTTTTTTATACCATGGTCTTTTTTTCTCTTTTCACATTGTAGTGCCTACATTTCTTAAAACTGACTAAGAAGAAGGAAAAAAATAGGGACACCAGTTTTACTTTAGTATCCCTATTGCACACAAAAATAAATGAAAAAGCTTCACTTTATAACATCAGGATATTACATGTGCTGGTATAAAAGCCCCAAGTGTGTGCCATATTATGCCTTGTATATATGCAAAACTCTCCAGTTTAAAATCCTCTGTATGAAATGCTGTCCATAGTCTCCCACTGTTCATAGCCACTTGAAGAGCCGCTTGTTTGCGCAAAGGGCAACACCACTACATGTCATCCTGTAGTATACTACTAAACACTCATACTTCGACCTTTTAAGTGACTCCTCTACTATTCTGATCCACTAAGGATCTGTTATAATGGATAGGCACTTCTGTCTTTATTTTTAGGCTGGTGGATATGGGCATCCTGAGGCAGTTTAGTAACTGTCTCATGTTCACCAACAACCATTTAATTTTAGAACAGACACACAGTGTGAGAGATGTAGATGCACAATGGCATTGGAGGCAAAGCTCTCACATACACATGAAAATGCAAACCAGCTTGTAAGTGTTACACCCAGAACACTCACTACAAACACTAAGGAACAAACACCTAGACCCACATATGTGGAGGTACTCGCATGTAATCTAATCAAACCTCCAAGACCTCCTAAAAGCATCTCTCAGTAGCCCCACACAAACTCAGACAGCATCTCACACAACACATCTCTAAAAGTCATAATAGCCCTGCTTCCAAGCCCATAAGGCAACATACCACACAGCCAAACATTTTGGTATTCCTTTGTAAGACATGCTGATGTCCCCTTTACCAGGCCAAACAAGGAGAAGATCATAGTGAGCTGTCTGGAGCCAGGATCCATCAGATCATGCGTACATTTAGGTCTTTAAACCACAAGTACCAGTATGACACGGTCCTAGTCCATGGGGGCATAAATGACCAAAGGTGTACCTCACTGGACTATATGAAGAGAGTCACAATGGAGCTCTCTTAATGTGTCCCAGGTGGGTATGAATCTAGCCTGGAGTAGCATCCAACCTTCACCAATGATGATGTCACAGTACCAGCAAAAAAACGATTGACTTCAACAATTGGTTTAGTTTCTGGTGTCACAACAGGGGGATCCAGCATCTGTCAGCCTGGAGAGACATGAGACATGATTGACAAATCACAGTGCTTTGCCAGAGAGGGTTTAAATTTGTCACCACTTGGCTACTGGATACTGGTAAAAACTTTGTCTATCCCTGTAGTGCCTTTGTTAGGCTGTGGCAAGTAGTTAAACCCTCCAATATTACAAAAATCACTGATGTCCTCCTAAAAGTACTGCTGCTCAATGCCAGGAGTCTAAATAAAAAAACTGCACTCCCTGAAGCACCCCCCCCCCCCGCTCTGTAGAATGCAGACATATGTACAGCCATGGAAACATGGTTCAGAACTGCAGAGAGCACCTGGGCTATCAAAGGCTACAATGCCTTTCATATATTTCTGTCCTCCTCTGCTAAGAATAAGTCAAAGGGAGGAGGTGTCTTAGTGTTCATATAAGACAAATACATTGCTAGACTGGTCCAACAATGTGACTCACTTGAGCTGCTCCATGTCTAGCTAACCATAGATGAAATCCTCCCCATTTATATCCCTGCTAGCTAAAGATCCTCCAACATGAGTCTGTAAAACCACACCACCTGCCAGAATCTCTTAACATTCAGCTTAACACCATACTTTTGGGTTTTTTCAATTGTCCCTTCATAAAGTGGGAGACTTATAACTTATATGACCAGTAATTCACTTGCTCAGAGGTTTTTGGATTTGGTAACGCAAACACCCTGGAGCAACTAGTTAGTTCCCCAATGAGAAGTACAAATATCCAAGACCTGGTACTTATGAACTTGGTAAGGGATGCTGCTCTCTCCCATGCATTAACTCCTCCCTGGTAAGATCTGATCACAAAAAGACTTCCTTTAATATTAAATCTAACCTAGAACCCCCATCAAACTTCAGACCTGTTAAGAACTTTGCTAAGACTAGCTACCATCCACTAAGTGACAGCTTATTAAACTTCCAAGCCCGGATGATACTGAGCCATACTCTATGCTGTACAGAAAAACACTGTACAACTGCATTCATAGCTGCATAGAGGAAGGCAATACCTTTCTGAGTCAAACCTATGATTACTGGAAAAAATGCTGGTTGATCCTCTAGCATAAATAGGCTATTCAGCAAAAGGAAAAAAATCCTCTCTAAAGCCAAGAAGGAACAGCCAAAATGGTGCAGAAAGATACTTGCCAATTTAAACAAATTAGAGGCTTCAAGGTCAAAGGAAGTCCTAGTGCCTTGTAATTGCCCTTGTCAGGCCCATAATCGAGTACAGTGCTCCCTTCTGCATGTACTTGACCAAGCACTTACATCAGTTGGACCTTCCCCAGACATTTCTCACTTAAATTCACTTACAAAAATAAATAAAAGCTTACGACTTGTCTTATGCAGATCAACAAAAGGCCGTTTCCCTTTACTCCGTCTCATATTATTTTATTGAGAGGTGACTTATGCCTGACCTACAAAACATTCTTTGATCCAGCCCTGATGAAAATGTTACATATTCACAAGAAAAGTTATACGAGGGTTACACTTTCCATAGACCTGAACCTTATTTGTGACTAACAGAATTTGCTGGAGATATTCTTATCCCAAAGGTTACCTCCTCTGTGGCATAAAGTTTCCATCTTTGTAAAAGAAAGCCCATCCCTTACTCCCTTTAAAAATAATTTGGATAAATGAATGGGGAACAGTAAATGCACTCCCAGTGTACTGCCCATGTCCCTTATGGACAGAGGCAGTCTATAAAATGACTCTGGGCTCCAACACCCAAAGACCCACTACAATGATACTACCCCATCCAATGTCTAGGGAATTAAGATGTAATATTGTCATATCTTTGGTATTATTGGCTAGGTTTGTAGAGTCTCTTGTGCCATTAGCCTAGTAATCACTTGTGAACCTGGGTATTATAAAAATACTGTCAATTGTAAGTAAAACAATGTTGTTCTCTTTAGATTTAAAATTTTCCCCCTCCTAAATGATTTCCAAACATTAATGACATGAAGTAGAGCATCTGCTTTGGACTCTCATGCAAAGTTAAAGTCCAGTATTTCCAGGTTTTCTTGTTCCTTCATGTTTTGCAAATGTAATTAATGCTTTATAACCCCACATTTATTCATCAATTTCCGAGTTGCTGGCTTCCTTTCTGTTTGATCTCTGTCTCTGAAATCCAGTCTCTGGTTAATATTCAGTGTACACCTGGTTCTTCTAGTCAACTTTTGTGTTTCTCTCTCTGTCTCTCTCTCTCTCTCTCTCTCTCTCTCTCTCTGTCCCTCTCACTCTCTCTCTGTCTCACTGTCTCTCTCTCTCTCTCTCTCTCTGTCTGTCTGTCTCTCTTT